>NW_007752085.1:8225-8979 GCF_000696425.1 Galeopterus variegatus | reverse complement strand
GCCGCGCCAAGCAAAGATGGCTGGCCTGCCTGATCTGAGCCGGCCGTCTCCACCCCCACCCTATAAAATGGAGGCAGCTCAGTTGCGGGCACCTAGCCTGGTTTGGTAGGTGGGAGCCAGGCGGGCGGAAGGTGGGCGGGGAACAGTCGGGCTTCTGCCCCACAAGTGGGGCTGGACTGGGGGTGACTCACAGAGCTCTCAGAGTTGGGCTGCTCTGGCACCTTCCACTCCGTTTCTGTGTCATCTCTCCTGGCTTACTTGGCCTTTGTTGTCTCGGGCTGCTCGCTTGAACCTGCAGCATGGCTTGGGCACTTTCAGGAGTCTTCTTTTGTGACGGTCCTAAAACCTCGAACCTGTAGTTGCTTGTTTGTTGTTGTAGGTTAGTTGTTCAAAGATTTATTCTTTTTTTGTTGCTCTTGGAAATGCAAGTAGTACTCTGGTCTCACAGCGCACACTTCTCAGGGTCACGCTGTCTGCTGGCACGGCCGCTCCAGACCCGTCACCATCTTGAAGTCCCCAAACATCATATCTAATGAAAAAATATTTAAAGTGCCCCCTGAGACTAGGAATGAGGTAAAGATACATAAAACTATAATTATTCACAGATAACATGTTTGCATGTATAGAATATCCAAATAAATCTATAGAAAACTAGAATTAATAAGTGAGTTTGGCAAGGGCACTGGATAAAATGTCAATATACAAAAATCAGTTGTATTTTCATGTATTGATAATAAACCATAGAAAGTGAAAA
>NW_007752085.1:5604-6115 GCF_000696425.1 Galeopterus variegatus | reverse complement strand
TCTCACCACTCCTATTTAACTACTACTAGAAGTACCAGCCAGGGAAATCAGGCAAGAGAAAGAAATAAAGAATATCCAGATTGGCAAAGATTAAGTAAAACTGTACTTATTTGTAGATGACATGATCCTATATGTAGAAAAGCCTAAATACTCTATCAAAAAACTCTTAGAGCTGGTTAATAATTTCAGTTATGTTGCAGGATACAAAATAGATGCGCCCAAATTAGTTGTGATTATATTCTCCAATAATGAACTAACAGAAAAACAAATCAAGAAAGCACACCATTTACAACAGTCACCAAAAAAACAAAATATCTAGGAATCAGTTTAACCAAGGAGATGAAAGATCCCTACAATGATAACTGCAAAACACTACTGAAAGAAATTAAAGATGACACAAAAAGATAGAAAGACTTTCCATGACCATGGGTTAGATGAATTAACATTGTAAAAATGTCCATACTAACCAAAGTAATCTACAGATTCAGTGCAATCCTCATCAAAATACCAA
>NW_007752085.1:2557-3602 GCF_000696425.1 Galeopterus variegatus | reverse complement strand
TTTTGGTGGTGTACTTTCTTGGTTTTTTGCATTTCTGGTATCACTTTTTGGGTGTTTGTTCTTTTTAGCAGGGAGTTTCACTCGGGTCTTGGACCTCTGGCAGAAGTCTGCTCTCTGGTCAGTTTGAACTCTACTAAGTTGCTGGAAACCACCCTTCCGGTCTCGCAAGGTATGTGTGTTCTGCACCTCGTTATCGGGGCATTTTCCCACTCTGTGTGCACTAGGTGGGGCTGTTGAGCCTTGCAAAGGGGTCCCGCAGGGTTTGTAACTTTTTTTTCCTGAGGCTCTGCCTCCTTTTGCCGGACCCCTCCCCACTCTCTGCACTCAGAACAGGGCTGAGGCATGTCTTCTGCAAACCTCGTCTTTCAGCTGAGATATCAAAGCTGTGCCTTGCCCCACCCTGCCCAGGAAGAGTTTCAGGTGTGTAGTCTCTCCAACTGCAGGTTGTGAGCTCCTCGGGAGGGTCCCACAGCACACTGTTCCTCTTTGAATCCCCCCAGCATGGGTCGACCCGGGTGCCCTCCAGGAGAGCTCTCTGGCAGCTTCAATCTAGCTCCAGAGTGCTCTGGGCTCCCCTCTCCCAACCAGAAATAAGTTAGGGGTTCTTCCAAACTGAGGCCCACAGAGATGGTATCTGCCTCCTGGAAACAGGGAGTTTAACTGGGGCCGAAGCCCAGGGTGTGGTGGAGAGACAATCTGGGCGGGCTCCTCTTCCCTGCCCTCCTTATGCTGGCCGGGGGCTCCCCATGCTACCAGCCCCGTCAGAGATCCGTGGGGGGAGTGGGATTGTAGGCCAGTCCACAGGCCCCGGGGGTCCCCGCATCGAGGTATGCAAGTGGCACGTCTCATTGAGGAGCCGCGCCAAGCAAAGATGGCTGGCCTGCCTGATCTGAGCAGGCCGTCTCCACCCCCACCCTATAAAATGGAGGCAGCGCAGTTGCGGGCACCTAGCCTGGTTTGGTAGGTGGGAGCCAGGTGGGCGGGGAACAGTCGGGCTTCTGCCCCACAAGTGGGGCTGGACTGGGGGTGACTCACAGAGCTCTCA
>NW_007752085.1:0-1355 GCF_000696425.1 Galeopterus variegatus | reverse complement strand
GTCAATATACAAAAATCAGTTGTATTTTCATGTATTGATAATAAACCATAGAAAGTGAAAAATTTTAAAAATACTACTTACACTACCATCAGAAAGATCAAATACCTAGGAGTAAATTCTTCTGAACACAATTAAACCAAAAAATACTGTAAAATAGGCAAAACCGTCTAAGATATTTAAGAGGGAAAAAAAAGAAAAATCTTAAATTAATATGAAAATTTGGTTAAATATTTGCATATATTTTCTCCCCATTAAGAAAAATAAGTAATGGACACAGCAAACAGTTTTTCAACAAAGGTGGCAAGAATATATTTTAGGGAAAGGACAGCTTCTTCAACAAATGGTGCTGGGAAAACTAGATATCCACATGTAGAAGATTGAAACTAGACCCCTATCTCTCACCACAGGTAAAACTTAACTCAAAATGGTTAAAGACCTAAATTTAAGACTGGAAACTATGAAACTACTAGAAGAAACCTTAGGGGAAATGCTACATGAAATGGGAGTTGGCCGCACTTTTTTGAACAAGACTACAAAGGCACAGTCAACTAAAGCAAAATAGACAAATGGGACCACATCAAACTTAAAAGCTGAACAGCAAAGGACACAGTCAACAAAGTGAAGAGACAACCTAAAGAGTGGCAGAAAGTGTTTGCAAGCTATACATCTGACAAGGGGCTAATATTCAGGATATATAAGAAACTAAACTCAAAAGCAAAAGAAAGAATGACCCAAGGCCTATAAATTGCCAACCAGTACTTTAAAAAATGCCCACCATCACTAATCATCAGAGAGATGCGAATTAAATTGATACTTGATTGCTCTGGGTGGGGGGAAAGAAGAAGAGAGAAGACCCAAATTCCAAAAATCCAAAATGAGAAAGGACACATTACAACTGATTCCACATAAATACAAAAAGTAACTAGAGCATTAAAAACAGCTACATGCCAATAAATATGAGAACCTGGAAGAGATGGATAAATTTTTGACGCATTCAAACTACCACGACTGAACGAAGAAGAAATAGAAAACCTGAACAGACCAATAACCAGCAATGAGATTCAAGCAATAATCATCAATCTCCCAACAAAGAAAAGCCCAGGAACAGATGGCTTTGCTGCTGAATTCTACTAAACCTTCAGAGGAATTAATACCAATTATCTTTTAACTATTCCAAAAATTGAAACAGAAGCCATTCTCCCAAACTCATTCGATGAGGCCAGCATCATCCTGATACCAAAACCAGACAAAGATACAACAAAAAAGAAATCTCCAGGACAATATCTCTGATGAACATAGATACATAAATCCTCAATAAAATACTAGCAATCAGAGTACAGTAATGCTTCAAAAAA
>NW_007752084.1:0-8979 GCF_000696425.1 Galeopterus variegatus | reverse complement strand
AATTATCATGACCTTATTTCTCAAAAGAACCTAATAAGAAACATGCAATATAAAAAAAAAAAAAGAAAAGAAATATGTATTATAATCCCTGCTCCTAAGCAGGAACTGAGATTTTGAGAGTTTAAATACACTGAGCAACGTTTCATAGCTAGTAAAATGTAGAACCTTGATTCAAATTCAGATCTGTCTAAACTCAGAGCCTCCTAACGCTAAGCTAACTGGGCTCTCCTTATTTTGTTTATGCTATTCTCTCTGCTTGAAATGTCCTGAGTTTAAATAGGGGTCTTAATTGTAAGCAACAAAAATCGATACTTGTTGATTTAATCAGAAATGGAATTTATTAAAAGGATATTGAAGAGTTCTCAGAATCTCCAGGAGGACTAAATTCAGGCCTTGGAACTAGAAGTAATACTTAATTGGGCCCACTGAGTTTGCCACTTCCACTACCACTGAGCATTAGATGCTATAGTTTTTGCACCACTGACCCTGCTAACCCTGGGTACTGGGTGCAATAGCAAGTACTACTGCCAGTTGTCATACTGCATTCATCTGCCCCTCTGCCACCAGAGAAAGGGCCTCATGCTCATTTCTTTGAATCATTAGTTTTTAATTCCAAGCCAGGCGAGGGAGCATCTGATTGTTGGAGACTCAATCACTTGCCCATGCCCTGGCTGCAGTGGAGGCCAGGAAAACAAGGATCTGACATTCTGAACCTCTGTGGTGGATTATAAAGGAGAATTCTCCCAAATAGGAAGGGATTCTGAGACAGTGTGAGATTATACTGTGATACTAAGCTGCCAAAAAGAATGACAAATGTATATCATACCCCTTTCCTTGGCCACCTGACAGACTTATTTGTCCTTGTAAAACATCATCCATGCAGCCTCCTACTACTGTTGTGCTCCATATATTCCAACATTACTGCATATATCTTTTTTGCTTGCTTGCATTTTAAGGACTCTTGTTATAAATATTACTTCCTTATGTAACTGATTCCTCTATTCCTTGTTCTCAAGTAGCTTATAGGCTATGTCTTATTAATGTTTGCACTCCCTGACACCTAGGATAGTGTTTAGCACGTAGTAAGTATTCAATAAATAGTTGAACTGCATTGAAGCATAAATCATCCTCACCCCTCACCACTAGAGTGTAATTTCCATAAAGGTATGCATTTTTGTCTTTGTCTTTCTTTTTTCTTACCCACTGTATGCCCAGCACCTAGATAAGTTCCTAGCTTGTGGTATGTGTTCAGTAAATATTTATCAAATAACTGAATACTCCTAAATAGTAAAATTATTTATTTCTGGCCATGATACTGTCAGAAAGACTTTTGAATGAGAATGGCAAATTCAAAGTGCTATATCATAATTTCCGACTAGACTGCAAACAATAATAGGACAGAAACTGCCCTATTATTCATCCTTAGCTACCTCTTTCTCCTGTCCAGAAGCATAACCAGAAAAGGGCAATTTGGAATTCTTTCCCAGACCTATCATGGTCACTAGCCACAAAAATGGCTTGAAGTACCATACCTGCTCTAAATGAAACCTTTTTTTTTTTTGGTCCTCTTGTGTAATCAGCTATATCATGAGATTGCATCTATTATGGGAAGAAAAGGCTGTTGAGCAAACTGTCTTGTACCTATGTGTTTTTTTTTTTCCCCACACAAACACTCAGTGGAAATGTTTCTATGTTAAAGAGTATAATAACCTAAGGCAGTAGCATCTCGCTTTGAAGAAATGAAGAAATGGAGGCACATAATTGTGAAATGATTTGTGAAAGGGCAGTGGAATAGTAGAGATATACCGTAGACCAGAGTTCTGTGGCTTTTAGAGGTTAGTGTTTTAGCAGGAACAAAAGCACAATTAAGTCAAGCTGAAAAAGAACTTTTATTCAGGCTAGTTTAAGAGTTATTATCACCAATGATAGCTATAATCTCTGGAGTGAGACTTTAGATTTCAATTCTTTTCTCCACCATTTACTGTCTGACCTTGGTCTGTACCTTAGTTTCTTTACCTGTAAAATGGGCATAATAATAGTGTCTACCTCACAGAGTCATTGTAAGGATGAAGCAATAAAATTCCTGGCATGAATTGGCCTTCTACATGTTAGCTATTCTTTTTTAAAAATTATATTTAAATATCTATTTACCTTAACTATTTCTAATGCTTTTTATTCATCACTACCTCTAATCCTTTCAATTCTGATTAGTCTTACTCCATTTTATGAATAAAGGATCTGAGTGTAACATGAGGTTAAGTTCTTTGCCCAAAAGTCACATAGCTAGTAAGTGCTAGTTAGCTGGTATTCAAACCCAGATCCATCTTGGTTTTGAAGGCTCTATCACAGCAAAATAACATGCTAAAAGTAGATTGAGTTTTATGCAATCTATTTTATCCTCCTAATCACTGTTAGTTTTAATGCATCCTTTTCCCCCTTCAACCTTCACTTCTCTTTTCTGATTTGTATTCATTGTTTTTCTGTCCATACTATGTATCTATTTACCACCCTCTTCAATTTTCCTCTTGATTCTTTTTCAATTTGTAGTAGAAAGTATGCACTTTACCCAAAAGAACAAAGCATACCCTCACATGCTAACTCTGTCCATTTTAATTTTGCTTTCATTTTTTTGTTAGCCTAATTGATCTGTATAGTGGATTGGTTTCCAGAGGAGAAGATTCTATTATGAGTCAGATGATTAAACTTATACATTAGCCAGGATAGCATTTAAGGGCAAATACATACACCCAAAAACTAAGGACCATATTAGCCAGTGTAAAAGATGAAGTACAAGTTGGTCAGAAACAGAGGTAATAGCAAATAATGGTATTGAATTGCTACAAAGGCTTCAAAACCTAATAATGTACTTTTGTTACACACAGTAATTATCATTATTTTTTAACTTGTCATAAAACTTCTGAAAAATTCCCAATGGACTCCAGACATTTGTTGCAAAAAAAAAAAAAAGTTCACTTAAACTTGCTGCTTTAGAGAATTATTTTTCTTAGCATATGGTCTTTCTTGTTAGCAACAGGCTTTTTAAGCTTATCAGAAAATAAGCATTTCTCTTAGCTATATTCTTTTGGTTGATAAACTTGTGCGATAGCGCACCCATTTAGAAATACACACACTTAAAGTCAGTAATTAAGTAGTCTTTAGGGACTAAAGCCAGAAGTGTCAGGATGCTGTTACTTTCTATTTCCTTATTGCTTAAACAATCTGCAATGGTATCTTCCTCTTCCCCCTCCCCTCCTCCTCATCCTTCTTTTTGGTTAACCAGACAAGATTTCAGATCCTCTTTTCTCATGATTTGTTTTCCTTGCCATGCTCAAATTGGTCTTTAACTAAGCTTCACTAAGATGGTTCAGTTTGATTTTGCATTCATTTTTATTTAAGTAACAGGGAAAAGAGTATGCTTTTGTCAATAAACTTACACTGGGATTTCTGTGCTAACAAAATAAGGTTCTTTTATTCATCAGATTTTTGTCGATCATGTCTGTATTAGTCCATTTCTGTTGCTTATAACAAAATACATGGAACTGGATATTTTTAAAAGAAAACGAAATGTATGCTCACAGTTTCAGAGGCTGGGAAGTCCACAGTGCAGGGAACACATCTGGTGAGGGTCCTGGTGGTAGCAACAGTGACCCAGGGGTCTCACATGGCAGAAAATGGTGGAGCAGAGAGAGACTAACTGCTCATGTGCTCTTCTTTTAAAGCCCTCAGGACCACATCCATGATGATCATTTTTAATCCATTCACTAAGGCATGGTCCTACAACCTAATCACCTCTTCTAGGCCCCACCTTTCAAATCCTATTATTTTTGCAATAATGGGATTTCCCAACCTCAACAGTGGGGATTTAAACTTCAATGAAGTTGGATGCCCTGTAGCAGCCACTATGCACCTAGTGTTTGAGAGACAAGTAAGACATGATTTCTGTCCTTGAGAACATAGTGGAGGATACAGAAAATTAGACAATAGAATGGTAAATTTCATCATAGTGGCATGCACAGAGTACTACAGAAGCAGAGGGGACTCCTCACCCAGACTTTCATGGAGCGAAGGACGACATTAGGGAAGGCTTTCTGGAGAAAGTATTCTCTGAGCTGATTCTTGAGAACAGATAGGAATTATCCAGGTGGAGGAGGGGGGAGGACACTCTAGGAAAAGGGAGAGGAACGTGAAAAAGTACAGAGGTAAGAGTGAACACATGCATGGCCTTTTTAGGGAACTGAAGTCCTGAGTGGCTTGAGTAGGGGAGGAGAGGATATATGAGGGTAGAACAGGGAATGGTGAGATTTCAGGCCAGAATGGTCAGCAGTTGTCAAATAATGAAGTGCTTTCCACATCATGCTCAGAAATTTGTTCTAAAACCCATGAAATATAAGCCAGAAAATGACATGGTGAGTTTTGTGTTTTGAAAAGATCAATAGGGAAACTGTAGTATTCTTCTAAAAGTGTGAATGATCCCCAGCAAAGATAATTAGAGGCCACTGATTGTCTCTTTAAATCTTTTCCAGCATTAATTTGGATTAAAGGGTTTACATGCTAAAATAGCATAATAATAGAGGGGGACATGAATTAGTTTTCTATCCTCTCTTATTAAGCAAACATTTGAAACCTGTTTTGCTTGTTGGTGTAACACACAGTCTTAGATGATTAAAATTAGAGACTTGACAAAGCCAGCAATTGGTGCTGGACCTCTTAATTATCTGGTGTTAGGTTGAACAAATGCCAGTGCCTCCTATGTGCCAGGCAATGTGCTAGGACCTAAGGCAAGAATAGTGAATGACTTAGGCATTCACAGTCTGGTGGAGGTACAAACTCCTACGCAAATGCAAATGCTCTGGGATACTTATGTATTAGATTCCTTTATGTTCATTTTCACTTTCCATCCTTACCTCAGACTTACAAAGTATGAATGAGAAAACCAAGAATGAGTGACAACTTATTCAACTTCATGTAATAATGAATGGTAGATAGCCACAATTCGATCTTTGATCTACCCAACTCCAAATTTTTTCCATTTTTTTCTTGCACCATATTACATTACTTACCCTGACAAGGCAGTACATCTATACTTTTGAGCTTAAAGTAGTTTTCTTCCCCTCTTCTCTTAATTCTTTCCAATACAACCCAACCCAGTATTGTTGAGCTTCAAAGGATCCAGTTATTTACTGGTGGTTAAAAGTGCAGGCTCCAAAGACAAACTGTCTGGGTTCAAGTATCAGCTTCATCACTTGTTTTTCTATCAGCCCACTTCATAGAGTTGTGATTACTGTTACAAGACAGTATTGGTAAAGCACTTAAGATGGTGAAAGCACAGGGAAAGAATTCAATAAATGTTAGTTGTTAAAATCGTCATTGGAATAGCAACTCATCTGTTTCCCAAACATTCAGGAAACTGATAAAATGCATTTAAACTATCCCACTGTATTCATATTCATCTTTTTTTTTTTTAAAGATGACTGGTAAGGGGATCTTAACCCTTGACTTGGTGTTGTCAGCACCACGCTCACCCAGTGAGCTAACCGACCATCCCCATATGGGATCCGAACCCGTGGCCTTGGTGTTATCAGCACCACACTCTCCCTAGGGAGCCACAGGCTGCCCCATATTAATCTTGATGAAGAGCTTTTGTCTAGCATGCATGTTCGAAATCTGACATCTTGTTCAGGAGATCAATGACCTTGCTATCACAAACAAATACCTAAGAAAGTATGCCCTTGAGAATAGTATAAAGACACTTAAAAACTTTTTTCTTATGGAAAATTTTGAACATAAAAATGAACGGAATAGGGTAATGACCTTTCTTGTACCTATCACCCACCTGAACAACCATCACTCCGTGGCCAATCCTGCCTCATTCATACTCCCATCCATTTACCTTGCTAAAGCTAAATTTAGAGACTTGATCAATCATTTTGGGAGAGAAGTAATGAAAATTGATAGCTTTGTTGTTGTTTCTGGCATTGCTAAATACCTAGTATAGCCTAATTGAGGATGGAAACTGGCAATGTAAGGACTCCTTGAATTGTTTGGGTAGGGTAGGGTACAGATTATTATCTAGTTTTTACATGTGAGGGATCTATATCTCAAAGAAATGATTTGTCATATAAGCTGCAAGCAACTTGTGCTGAAATTTGTCATTTGAACCATGCGCATTCCATAAATATTTATTGAATTCAAGAAACTTACTTTATATATTTCTTTTTAAATGTCCATAAGCCACATTATTTTTAACAAGGGCATTTTTATCTTTGATCACCTAATTTCTTCTATCTTTTGTTATGTTAGAATTTAAAGTAGTTTCCTCTTTTGGTTATCCTAATTTTTAACTGGTAGAGTGACCTTAGGGCTAATATAGAGGAAATTTTGGTCTCCAGCAGAAGGTCAGTTGCAACTATGAAAACAGCTCAGGCAAATGGTCTATTGATAGTGGAACTTTTCATTATAAAAAGTTCTTTTCAAATTCCGGATACTGGTTGCTTGGTCACTGAAGAGTCTGTACTACAATTCACCAGCACCCTGGGTGTCTGAACAGACCTGGTTAGGAATGTACTGCTCATTTTGAATGAGAAAAAAGGATAGAGAAGCTGCCTCAAAAATTGCATTACCCAAGCCAAACATTCTACATTTGGTATATGGTTGATACAAAACATTAGTCTTTCAGAGTATACCCTAACATACAAGTTTTTTTCATTTTGAGTGGTGTCATCTTTGACTACAGCCACATATCTTTTAATATACACACAGATTGCATTGATGAAAGCTCATTGCTTTTCTGGTCTCTGTGGATGAGTAAAATTGTTTTAATGTGTCAGGCCTGATGTTGTCAACAAAATACCCTAATGTACCTACCTTCTTTATTCCAGTTCTTTAATTTTTAAGCCTTCAGATCTCATATTTTCCCCACAGTTTTGTATACTATTCACTCAACAATTGAAATGATAGTGCTAATAAAGTATGTCTTGTATATTTATTCAGTTATATATCTGGAATGTTTATTCCCCTGTGCTTTCCGACTGAGGGAGCCCAGCATGAACTCCTACTTTGGAAAATATCTGAGTGGGCAGACCCATTTGCCACATTACCCTCATTGTCTGTCTTTGTTTATTCAGCTAAGAAGCCGTACTTGCCTCTCACACAGCCAGACATGAATCTCAAGGTCTCAGAAGCTGTTAAAATGGGTAGAAAAATTGTTTTGGAAGATAAAGCATGAAAATTATTATCAGATATTGATATAATGTACAAATGAAGGTGCTTTCTTAGGGCAGATTATGATGACTTTGCATGATTATAAAGTACAGCTCTGGCAACATTTTTATGGGCCTGTTTTATAAGGGTCTTTGATTTTATGCGATTTCCCTTCTTTCTGGGTAACAGAAACTGATAATTCATTGGCACATATGATTGTTTTTACTATAATAAGAAAAAAAACTAGGTTTTTAGGACATGAGCATATCACCCGGTTCAGGTAGTGATAAATTTCCTGTGGTCATAATAGCATGCACATGTTCTTGGCATTTATTTTTCTGACTATCTTCACCTCTCAACTAGATTATTTTAGCAGGCTGCTAAATATAAAGTCTCTTTGCCTTTATTCTTTCCCAGTCCATTTTCACACTACAGTTAGAGTTGTTTCTAAAGTGTAGATCTGATCATATCATTCTCTCTTGTGTAAAATTCTTTCATTGCTACACAATTTCTCTTAGGAAAGCCTTTCACCTGTCACCTCTTCTGCTTCCTATTCTATTCCCCAGACACAATAAACTTTGGTACTGTGCTTTGTCTTGCCTCTATGTCATTACACATGCTGCTCCCTTGCCTTTGGGACACTCTTCCCCCCTACTCTTAGCTTAGCTATACCTCCTCATTCTTTGTGTCCCAGCTTAGATACTTCTTTCTCTCGAAAGTGTATATTAGGTGTTTCTCCATATGCAAACACTCATACCATGTTTTCCCATGATGTTGTGTGTAAATTTTCATTTTAGTACTTACACACTATATTGTTACTTTGTTCTTCTCTCTGCTATAAGACTATAAGCTATTTAAGGGCAGGGACCATGTCCATCTTCTTCATTGCTGTATCTCTAGCACCTGGAAATTATTGTCTCTTTCTGGCATAATACAAATTTGTTGAATGATTGAATTAATGATCATATGCTTTGCCAAGAATCTTTTCTCTAGCATCCTCAGAGAATTACGGGTCTATGTTTTCATGTTCTTGATATTTTTCTCTCCATCTTCTACTCATATTCATTCACTCATTCAGTTATTCAGCAGAACATTGCTTTGAATCTTTTAAACTTCTGTTCCTTGCCCAGAAGCACAGTTAAAGAACATGTAAAAGGAGAACTCCTGCATATACATACCACATGCTTCTTTTGTCCAGGCTATCTAAAATTGCACTCCCACAACACAAATATAGTCCCTTCTCTCCCTCTTCCCCATCCCACAACCACTGTGTTTCCCTCTTCTGCATTCCTTTTCCTCCTTAGCATTTAATTACCTTCTGACATACTAGATATTTAACTACCGTTGTGTCTCCCCGCCTTCTAAGATGTAAGATCCATGAGGGCGTGAATTTTGGTCTGTTTTTTTTACTGCTGCATTACTAGCATCTAAAATAATGTTTGGCACATAGTAAGAAAATATATATTTGCTGAGTGAATGAATACATTCATGCCCTTGAATGTACATCTTTTTCTTTTTTGCCCTTTCAATGCATCTGATTCAGTCCTGCTTCCAGTACTGTGTTTTTTCTTTTCTTTTCTTTCTTTTATTTTTTGAACTTTACATTTAGTCTTATTTTGAAGCTATAACCTTAGATACCCCAGGCAAAATAACTATTTATTCATTTTGGTTGCCTCAGGTAACCATCTCTCCACTTAAATCTGACTTCCACATCTTCTAATGTGATATCTGAAACTCAAAGAGGAGCCGTGTGTGTGTGTGTGTGTGTGTGTGTGTGTG
>NW_007752083.1:8260-8980 GCF_000696425.1 Galeopterus variegatus | reverse complement strand
TGAGGGTTGTGATCCGTTGCCGGACACGGAAAAAGACAAAAAGACAAAAAAAAAAAAAGAACTGCCAAACTGTTTTCCAAAGTGGCTGCATCATTCGCAATCCCACAGTCAGTGTATGAGTGTTTCAGTTTTTTCACATGCTCACCAACACTTGCTACTGTCTTTAATTTTAGCCATAGTAATTTTAAAGTGGTATCTCTGGTTTTGATTTGCATTTCCCTGGTTAATGATGTTGATAATTATTTTCTGTGCTTATTGGAATTTATTTGTCCTCTTTGGAAAAATGTCTAATCAAATCCTTTGCCCATTTTTAAAATTGGCTTATCTTTTTATTGCTGGGTTTTTAGAGTTCTTTATGTATTCTGAATACAAATCCCTTGTCAGATACATGATTTGCAAATATTCATTTCTTTTGGCGAGTTGTCTTTTCAACTCCTCCCATCCCATGATTCATCTTTTCACTCTTTTGGTGGTATCCTTAGATGTACAAGAATTTTTTAGGTTTGATGATATCCACTTTATCTGTTTTTTGTTGTTGTTGCTTGTGCTTTTGGTATGACTGAAGAAACCATTGCCTGATCCAATATATTAATGATTTATTCCTGTTTTCTTCTAAGAGTTTCATAGCTTTGGCTCCTACGTTTAGGTCTTTGATGGGTGTCTCTGTGTGTGTGTGTGTGTGTGTGTGTGTGTGTGTGTGTGTGTGTGTGTGTGTGTGTG
>NW_007752083.1:5914-6211 GCF_000696425.1 Galeopterus variegatus | reverse complement strand
GATTGTAGGAGAAAAGCATTGAGACTTTCACCATTAAGGGTGATGTTAGCTGTGGTTTTGTATGTACCCTTTATCAAGTTGAAGTTCCTTCGTATTTGTAGTTTATTGAGTGTTTTCTGACATGAAAAGGTGCTGGATTTGTCAAATGCTTTATCTGCATTTATTGGGACGACTGTGTTGTTTTTGTCCTTTAATTCTATTAATACGGGGTATTACTTTGATTTATTTTCAAATGGTTTTTTTTTTTTTTTCCTTTTTGTCTTTTTTGCTGACCGGTAACGGGATCGCAACCCTCGG
>NW_007752083.1:0-266 GCF_000696425.1 Galeopterus variegatus | reverse complement strand
TTTTTTTTGGAGGGGGGGGTTGGTGTATTCCTTAGGATTTTCTGTACACCAGATAATAATGTCATCTGTGAGTAGAGATAACTTTACTTTTTCCTTCTCAATCTGGATGCCATTTATTTATTTTCCTTGCCTAATTGCCCTGGCTAGAATCCCCAGTAGAATGTTTACTAGAAGTTGCCAGAGGGAGCATCCTTCTCTTGTTCCTGATTGTAGGAGAAAAGCATTGAGACTTTCACCATTAAGGGTGATGTTAGCTGTGGTTTTGT
>NW_007752082.1:8761-8980 GCF_000696425.1 Galeopterus variegatus | reverse complement strand
TCCAGGCAACCAACTTCATTACTCTTTGTATTTGTAAGCTATTAGGGTAAGAAATACATTAGAAACAAAGATTCTTGGTCAGACTTCTGGTAGATAGAGATATGGACCTCGACATAGTCTCTGCTTGTGGACTATAAACCACCTTAAATTTGGGGGGCTTTCCTCTCCTTCTCTTATTTTTGATTTTATTTAAGTTAAGTTTAATTTGCTTTTCTCTCT
>NW_007752082.1:2490-3032 GCF_000696425.1 Galeopterus variegatus | reverse complement strand
AAAAAAAGAATGGGAATAGCTCATTGACTCATTCGTAAACCAAAATGTAAGTGAACATAGTAAGGTTCCATTTTTCACCCAACAAATAGATAAACCTTTTTTGAAAGGCACCATTAGGTGATTGATGAAAATATGGTGTACCAATGCTCATATCCTGCTTGTGAGTATATAAACTGATACAGCCTGAATGCAATATTATACAGATTCTATGCAGAAACTTTTTCTGAGAAAATAAGTGAGGTTGTTTACAAAAATTTAGCCTCTAGTGTCAGATTAAAACTTCAACAGTTGAGGATTGGTTAGTTTATGGTCGACACAAACATCCATTAAATATAGTATATAGTCAGTAACATGGGAAGATATTTATCATGTAATGCTTAAAGAATTTATACACATACGTGTACACATACATACACACACATATATTTGCATGTCCGTAGACATGTATAGACACGCAGAGAAATATCCAGGAAGAGCATTTTCTAAGGTGTTAACTCTGCCCCTTGCACCCAGGATAGAATAACAGAATTATGGATATTTTA
>NW_007752082.1:0-418 GCF_000696425.1 Galeopterus variegatus | reverse complement strand
TCTCCAGGCCCCCACCCAGCGATGTCAGGACGTAGCCCAGGGAAACAGACAGCCTGGGCTATTTTAGTGAACATTGTTTATAATAGCAAACAGAACAATGATGAATAAAGACAAGGCTCCACCTCTCCCCTGGATAAACTCATGTTAGTGTGTAGAAGAATGTCATTTAATCAATAATTACAATATAATGAGAAGAACGCAGCAATAAGTGTGGAAAACGTTCTGAGATCACATTAAAACAGCTCTTCATAGGAAAATGAAGGAAAGGTAGTGATGAAAGGCGTCATCAAGTCGGAATATTTGACCTTGATGTTTAAAAAAGTAGAGATGATGCTTTTTCCCATTCACTATAGAAGAAACACATTGTAGAAGATGTATAAAATATAGATATCCTGAAGGAACAAACCAAAGACTAGTA
>NW_007752081.1:8387-15406 GCF_000696425.1 Galeopterus variegatus | reverse complement strand
AGCTATTTCCCTTCTATTTACTGCAGAGACATTCCTGAAAAAATAACTGCCTTGCTCTTCACCTACCATCCACTTTTCAGACCACTGTAATCTGGTCCCAGCAGACCTTGGAAACTACTTTTACTATAGTCGTCAATGGCCTCCTATCTCCCAAACCAACAGACAGTTTTTATTCCTCACTATATTAACCTTGCCGCAATATTCAGCACAGATGACTACTAACTTCTATGGTATTTTGAAGTTCTGTTCTTTCCTGGATTCCAAGTGGGAATGTCTCCTTGTTTTTTATTCTCATCTTTAAACTCTCAATCCCCATTTTCATTGAAGATTGAAAACATTTTTTTTTATTTTTAACATAAAACACTAAATGCTTTCTAGACTTAAACATTATCTCCATAATTCTTTCAACACCCCTTTGAGTGAGACCTAATAACATTAACCTCATTTTTTAAATGATAATATATCTTTAACAGGGTCGAGTAAGTCTTACAAGGTCATTCATCCAGCAGAGGCAAAGTTAGGACTCAAATCCTGGTGTTTGTTGAAAAAAGACCCCTGCTCTTCAATGCTGCTCTGTCCCACCTCCCCTTTCTCAAGCTTGCTGGTGATTCTGAGATAGTACTCAGCTCTTTTCTCTTCTCACCTTACATTTCCCAGGGCAATCCCAACAATGACATGGGTTTACCAGTCATGTTGATTGCTGATATTCTTAAATCAATGTACCTCTACTCCAGGCTTTCCTTCCAAAAACTAAATTCATATGTTAGCTCCCATGTTCTGTGTTCACCTTTATCTTAACATTCATGTATATGGCTTCATTCAACTTACTTACATGGGTATAGGGCTGTTTTTTATGGAGCAATAAAATCCTTGAGGGAATCATTTCTTGTCACCTTACATCCTCTCTGCCCAGCCCAGTGCCTAGTCCGTAGGTATTTAATAATTGTTGAGTAACGGAGTAAATGGCAGGATATGTGATGGCTGTCTGAACATCTCTTCTTAGATCACTCACAGTGCCCTCTCCTACCTAGTGTATATCTCAAACTCTGTATGTTTCAAACCTTATTCTTGATCATTTACCCCACTCTGACTCTGGCTCAGTCCCTGAAATTTCTTATCTCAGAGAAGGGTAATAACATCTGCCAATCATCTTAAGCCAAAAACCTGAGTGTCAGTAAATTTCCTCTCTCTTTCTCTCTCATGTCTACCTGATTAAAAGTTATTTTATCTCAGTTAATTTATCTCCTAAATGCTCATAATCTCCAACCCATCCACCCACCATCAGATATTCAGGGTATCATCTTCCATCATTGCACATAGAACAAGTGCAATGACCTGCTCACTGCCTCCAGCTCCTTGCAGTCCAGTGCACAATATTATTGGAGCATTCACTCACCCCTTTCTCTCTCTCTCTCTCTCTCTCTCTCTCTGTGTGTGTGTGTGTGTGTGTGTGTGTGTGTGTGTGTGTGTGTGTGTGTGTGTGTGTGTTTTCTTTGCCTTGCTCAAAGTTCTTCAGCTCTCCATATGGTCTACCCAACAGAACGCACCCTCTTAATCAGGCACATAAGGCTTTTTGATTTGGCCTTTGCTTGCTTGTCCAGCCTTCTATCCACCACTCCTTTCCTACTATATTGCACTTGATAGTTCTGAACAGATAGTAGTTCTTGGCTCATCTTCTTTATGAATTCCCTCCCACATCTTACCTTCCTGGAAGGCTTTTATGTCCTTAAAGTCTCAGTGCAAGGTTAACATTCTCTGAGCATCCCTACCTAGCTCCTCTACACAGGTGTAGATAATCTTTATAACTACCATTTCACTTCTGTGTTACTTCCATTTTGGTGATGACCCTAATGTAATTATTTCTTTGCCTATTTTTTCTTGAATGCTGAATGTTCATTTTTCATAAGCACAGGGCAGTTTTATGACAACTTTTTGTAGTCATGTTCTCTTTCTGGTCTTGACAGATAATGAAATTGATGAGATTCATAGAAGCAAGCACTTGAATCCAGGTCTTGTGACCCTTAACCTCATACACTTTTTATTACATTATACCATATTTGAAGCATTAAGCAGCATTACACAGTCAGACTAGTGGTATGCCTTAAGTATTAAGCATTAAGAGCCAAGTACACTAGAGAGGGCTTATGCCATAGGGAAAATAAAATACTGGTAATAGAAAATTTGTTTATAGCCACTCTCACCTATGCAAAGAGAAGTCTACAGAGTAAACTCAGTTGATTGACACAATGCATTCCACTGCATGAATTAAAAGCTGTGTCATCATCATCAAGTCAATGGCATTGTGGCTTGGGAACATAGAAAGTAACCACATTAATTCTTTATTGAATCAATTTCTCTCTCTCCACTGTAGGATCGTGTGTGTGTGTGTGTGTGTGTGTGTGTGTGTAGACAAAGGTGATGGAAGTCACCTTGCTTTGTCTTGACAGAATATCTGACATGAATAAAATGCAGAGCAATGGAAACACAGATTCCATTCAAAAGCACACCTTCTCAGCTAATTCTCACATTCCCTCCCTGAATTTTGTCATCTTTGTTTTTGTTATGATACGATGTTTCTCCTAGCACTTAATTTCTTATATCTAAGTCTTTACTTTTTTCAGAAAGGCAAGATGGGTAATGATATTTTGATTTAAGTATATGTTGGCTTCCTTTGTTAAATAGGAACGAACCCTGAACTCACTTATTTAGGATTTATTGTCATGTGAGATAATAAGTCTCCTACTTGTTTAACCCACCAAATTGGGTTGTCTATTCTTGCAAATGAAGTTATCCCTGATAAAAGTGTTCTTATGAAAGGAATACTCTTCATCTCTACGACTGAATAGGAGAGGATAAATGTCAGAACTTATCACCAACGTGTCCACTTTCTCTTGCTTTGGAAAAGAAAATAGTAGAACTAGAAGAACTTAAAGAATCATTGAGACCACTTCTTCATTTTAGAATTGAGTAAATTAGAACCCAGCATGGTTTAGGGATTTGTTCAAGACCACTCAGCCACTGAAGCTTGAGCAAGGGTCCTGCTATCCTGCATTTCACTCTGGTGTGCCTCCTGGCATCTGTAAATGAAAAAGAACTTTTGTATCTGAAACCATCAGAATCCACATTAGATAGAGCCTTACACCAATTCCTCATTAATATACTGATTCAAGGTTACAAAGTAGGTGTTAAGGAGCTTTAGGAGAAAAATCATTCTTAAGAGGTAAAAAATTAAGTACATAAGGAAAATTGCAAATAATCCCAGAATTTTTAAGGCCTACAGAAGAATGAGGCAGAACTTCATCATCTGAAGTGGATGATGATAAGCTTTATTAGCACACAAGCCTTCCCTGTTTTGTTGTGGCTCTATTAGGGGTACCTAGAACAATTCCAGGCATGTAGAAGGTAATCAATACATGCTAATTAGATAAAGTAATTAATAAAGGAATGACTAAGAGCCATATATAATATAATTTTATAATACTAAGACTAAGGAAAAGGATCTTTCTAACACATAAAATATTTTAGTCTAGTCGTAAAGGAAGTCATTTATGACAGTGAGTAATTACATATATTGACCATGATAAGATTGCAAAAGCAGTCAGAGAGAAAAGGGAGATTAATCACAAAAGAATGATAATTGAACAGGCAATAAATTGCTCAGTAGTAATAATGAAAGATAGAGCATGGTGGATTAATGTCTCCAAAATGCTGTGGGATGATAGCCATTAACTAAGAATTCCATACATGACTAAACTATCATTCAAGAACAAAGACAAAAATAAAGATACTTTCAGACAAAAACTAAAATAAGCAAATATGCAATAACATATAATACAATTTTTACAAGTACACCATGAGCACGTAAAATAATACCAGCAAGGAGGATGGAGATCCATTAAGGAACAGTGAGCAAAGAAAATGGTAAACACATGGTTAGAGCTAAACAAACACTGACTGTTTCAAACAATAATAATAACATTTGATTTTAGAACTTTCAAAAGTTGGATAAAAATAACATTTAAGAGGGAATTGGTTAGTTTTAAACTATTCTAAGTTCCTTGCATTATGTTACAAAAGAATAGGAATAATGATTAACTTTAGACTGTGTTAAATAAACTATTTATGTTAACATTTTAAGGGTAACCGCTAAATATATAGAAATACCATGTATAACTTCCAGGAAAATGAAGTGAAAAACTCAACTTTCAAAAAAATCAATCAATTGAAAAGGCAGGAAAAGAGAAAAACAAAATCCAGGTTTATGTGTTTTGACAAATGAACTTAATGCTTTATGATGCAGACAGGTTGAAGTCAAGCCATGGGGAAAAGATACACCAGCGACACTAATCAAAAGAAAGCCAGTATGCCTGTATTAGTAACAGATAAAATATACTTTACACGATGAAGCATTATTAGTGAGAAGGATTTACTGTAAAGGGTATGATATACACAAACATATACTGTTGTATGCACTTAGTGTAATAAGCTCAACATATATACATCAAAAATTGAGACTCACAGGAAAAATAACACCAGCATAGTGGGAAAATTTAACATACTTTTCAGTAATTAATAGGTAAAACAGACAAAACTGAATACAGATATAGAAGAATTGAACAATACAAAGAATGAAGCTTGAACTAAAGGACAGCCAGTATTAGAGAATTTATATGCTTCTCAGGCACACACAGAAATTTTATGAAATCTGACTATGTACTTAGCCATAAATCAGGTGCTAATTAATTTAAAATATAAATTTCTTACTGACCACAGTCTTAGGCGATGATAAAATTGAATTAGAAATTAGCATTAAACATAAAATTAACTTAACCATACCTCCATATTTAAAAAATTTGAAAACACCTTATAAATGACTCATTATTTAAATGACTCATAAAGAAAAAATATATAATGGAAATGTTAAGATATTTAAAACTCTGTAATAATAAATAACAACACAGCAAAATTTGTGAGATAGGGCAAGGTGTTAAATAAAATGTAAGTTCAAATGAAAAGTAGAAAGTATTATGATGTATATTGACCTTGAAGACTTGGAGTTTGTTAGTGAACACAAAATTACAGCTAGATAGGAAAAATAAATTCTATTGACATACAGTCGAGCTAGGCATCTATAATTAATAATTTACTATGTATTGTCAAATGGCTAGAAAAGAGATCAAATGTTCACATTACAAAGAAATGATTAAGGTTTGCAATGATGAATATATTAACTACCCTGATTTGATCATCACATATATGAAATATAACATATTTCCATAACCATAAATATGTATAATCAATAAAAATAAATAAGTAAAGACATGATAAAATATAGAAATTCATGGGAAAATATAACTTATCAAAACTGAATCAAGAAAAACAAACCCCTGAGTAGCTTTATAACCTTTAAATAAATTGAATCAGTAGTTGGAAATACACTCATCAAAAGAACACCAAGCCCAGAAGCAAGTTCTATCAAATATTCAAAGAGGAAATAACTTCAGTCTTATAAAAACTCTTTCAAAGAACAGAAAATTAGAGAATCCTCTTCAGCTTCTTTAATGAGCTCTGTATAACCTTGATACCAAAACAAGACCAAAAGTAAAAATCATGAATGAAAAATTGGAAGCTATATCTAACAATGTTTTACAAATAAACATGGTTTCTCTATAACCCAGGCAATCCAGGGAGCAGACAGCGAAGGTTTTGCCCTGCATCTGGGCTGCGTGTGGCAGACAGGTTCAGAGAGTAGAGCTCAGGAATCCCAGAGTCGCTTCCACGTGTTTTATCTGGAACTGACTTTGTGGTGGGTTTCCTCTCTTCCACTTTAATGTTAAGGAAACTGAGACTCAGCAATTGGACATGATCTTCCCAAATTAGAGAACTAGTACATAGTAGAGCTAGGATTCAAATTTCAGTCCTTTGATTTCAAGTTTAGTTCTGTTTCCCTTACATAGTCATGTACTGGTAAAAGTTGAATAACCAGCTCTCTAAGGGAAAGACAGCTCTCACTTGTAACATTTGCTGATTTCTGTGCTGTAAATGCTCCCAGGGTTGATTTCAAGCTACTACATGGTGTCATCAAACACGGAGTTGAGAAGAGATGCACACAACCAGCTCTGGTTCCATGAGCTGGTGAACACTGGCTCCAGCACCCCACTGCCCCAATCAGACTCAGCCCTGGTGCCTCTAATGCCTTTATGTATCAATTCCTGCTTGTTCCCTTAACATGGCTTCCTTGCTTCTTTTGCATGTAATAATTTACAAACATCATCCATTTCACAGATATTAATCAATTACGTGCACTATGACATTTTTCTTAGAACTAAAAATAGAGTGGTAAAACAAAACAAAACAAAAACAAAAGTAAAACCTTGCCCTTGGGACACATACCTAGTAGGAGGAAACAGAAACTAAAATAAAAAGTAAATTACATAATACATCAGACGGTGGTAATTGCTATGAAGAAAATCAAGCTGGAAAGTTGGATAAGAAAAGCTGGATATTATATATCAATTTTAACAGTCTGGGCAAGGTAAGACATATTGGGAATGCAATATTTGAACAAAGACTTGATGGGGTAAAGTTAGGTATGTGGATATCTGGTGAGGAGCCTTCCAGGCATAAAGAAGAGAAGATGCAAAGATCATAAGGCATTATCACACCTCAGACAGCAAGGAAGCAAGTACTGCCAGGGCAGAGTGGGTGCTGCCAAGGATAAGTAAGAGATGAGGTCATAGAGGTAATAGAGACACATGTCATCTCAGGTCTTAAGGCAATTGAAGGTCTTCAGCTTTCATTTGGAGTAAGGTTTCCATGTAAATTCTTCTTTATTGGTTTTTCCTTATATATCACATGCCATTTCAATCTACAGTTTATATTTTCCTTCATTTGGGGGAAAGTTTCCTGTAACATATCTTGGAATACATTTTTCTGTTCCATTAGTTTAGTTCCCTTATTAAAGGAAACCAATTATTCCTATGTTGGATCATTTCTGCCTTCCTTATTTAACATCTGTT
>NW_007752081.1:6425-7755 GCF_000696425.1 Galeopterus variegatus | reverse complement strand
CAAGTTTCCTGTAACATATCTTGGAATACATTTTTCTGTTCCATTAGTTAGTTCCCTAATTAAAGGAAACCAATTATTCCTATGTTGGATCATTTCTGCCTTCCTTATTTAACATCTGTTCTCTGATTACTTTATTCTTTGTCTTTTTCTTCTGAATTCACTGTGATTTTCTGAAGGATTTTCTCTTTGCCATTAATAATCTAGCTATCATTATAATGGAAAGTATTTTCTAGTTTTATTGTTACTATAATTTCTTTTTCTTTCTGATTAACTTGGTAACTCTGTAATGTCCTTATTCTCAATTTTATCCCTTTATTCCATAATTTCCATTTTCACATTACTGAAGTGTTTTTTTTTTCCAACTTCGTGTTTAAAGGGTGTTTTATTCAGTTTTTCTGACACGTGGGAAATCTGCTTCTTTTCATTGGCCTGTATTTTCTTCCAAACTGAGTCCATTTTATTATGCATGCAATATCCTTCCTTCCTTTCTTTTTTCTTTATCCTTTCTTTCCTTTAAAAAGGTTTTGCTGTAATATGCTTGCATAGTTGCTATGCCATATTTTTAAACCTTGCTTATGCAAGGGATGCAGACTTTCTATGAGCTGCAATATAGTAGAGGTGAGTTCTCTTTCATTCCTTTCTTACCTTACATGGCATTGATTTGTCTTTCCCCACTCGAGCTATACTTTGAGGTTTAGGACCTGCTGCCTGTTTAATTTTTTAAAGTCTTAGTGTACAGGTTGGTGAATGTAACGGCCTACCTAGCTGAGTACTGTCATCAGAAGAGATCTGGACTCTGCTTTCTTGTCTAAAATTCCGTTTAAAAATCTGTACAGATGCTCACTCCACGCTGCAGGATGTAGGCTGTGTCATTCCCCCAGTTCAGCATGGGGCCAGGAAACTGCAAATCCTGATCATCCTCTCTGCCTTTGCTATGATCCTGTAGTGTTGTGTAAGTGTTTCACACTTAAGGAATCTTTAAAACTTTCCCCAGGATTTCTTACTCATTTCGTTGGCCCACATCTCTCCAAATTAAAAGACATCAATAAATATAAGATTTTGTTGATTACCATTCATTCATTGGTACTGCTCTTGGCTGTTGGTCTGACTGTTTCTTAAAGTCATGGAGACCCTTCTGAGTTTTCTCCTTGGCTGCCACTTTTAGAAACGTTTACCATTAGTTTGATTGTTACTAGTAAATTTTTGGCTCCTTTTTTCTTAACTTTTTAAATTTTATTTTGTTAGATATTGAAAAAATGATTGTGACCTTGAATTACTCTACCACCTTTAGACAAATATTTCTTTTTAATTATCATTACTAAAAATATTT
>NW_007752081.1:0-3774 GCF_000696425.1 Galeopterus variegatus | reverse complement strand
TGGATTGCAGTGAAATTTAGTCCAGGTAAAGGATCAAGCTATTTACCAGGGTGTGCCTCACCCTTAGCAACCGAGAAGGAAGGTAACAGGGTATTTCTTTTTTCTAGTTTAAATGAGTTTGCCACAGTTTTTTCTCTGATTCCCAACCTAACCACCTGCCACTTCTTGCCCAATACCATAGTTTACCTAAGATTGATGAAGTGGCAAATGGATATCCTAGGTCGTAAGCAAAAGTAAAGAATTTTATTCCCTATGTCTTTATCCTCAACATATCCTATATCCTCAACTTTTATATCCTCAATTAAAAACTAATATTTAAAAGATAAAAAAACTAAATATAATCATGGGAACATTTTATTCTATGATTATATTTATAAAAGGTAAACAGTGGCTATTGACTTCACTTTTTAAAAAGTATGCAGATTAGTATCTGTCACTTATATGAACCATTAAGCCCAATTTTTAAAGCAAGTAAAGGAATCCCCTGTTGAACCTGCAAGTATATCATAAGTTGAGATGAGCTATGAGGTTAATAAAATTTATATCTGGATGAAAAAAAGCTCTAGAAAAGTTCTCAGAGCAATTTCTGATTTCAGAAATCCCCCAGGATAACCTCATTGCTTTTCTGATGAAATACTAGGCCTATTTAAATGACATTTATTTCATATTTATAGTTATTATTGATATTACAAGACTATATTGGCCCAGATAGGTATTCTTGTGGCTTATCTTTCTGGTTTAAAGCAGGATTTCTCAACCTCATCACTGTCAATATTTGGATCAGATCATGCTTTGTTTCAGGGAGCTGTCCTCTGCACCGTAGAATGTTGAGCAGCAACCCTGGACTCTGCTCACTAAATGCCATAGCGTCTCCCACAGACACATACATGTACACAACTATGACGATGGAAAATGTCTCTAGATATTACCAAATGTCCCCTCGGGACAAAATCATTCCCACCCTAGTTGAGAACCACTGGATTAAAGTATACAAAAATGCAGTAGTTCTAACATTCACTAATTCCAATAATCTAATATGGAGCTACAATTTCAATTCACCAAATATTAAATGAGCCTCTGGAATATTCAGGACACTGTGGGGGTTGCAATGCCGGGAATGACAACGTCTCCTGCCCAAGGAACATGAGGTCCAAAAGTCAAGAAGAGTCAAATATACAAGCAACAGTAACAAAAGCAAAATATGGTACATGACATAAACATATATTTTTCTGCCACTTCATGAACATAGGTAGCTATTCATGTCTAGAAAGAGAATAGTTCCCATGAAGAAAATGTTTAATCGTAATAATAGGAAGAACATAAGTTATAATAAGTGATAAACAGAGAGAGTTTTTGGAGCAGAAACATCCATCTATTTCAAAGTTTTTAGGATCACTTACATAGCTTACTTTTTCACCTGATTTATCCATACGACATGTCTCAAATAAAGCAATAAAAATTGAAAACATATGACTATACAGAAAAATAGTACTACACATTCTCTCTGATGGAGAAAGAGCTACTTTTTAAAATTCCAAAGTACATAATATTAATGTGAAACAATCATGGACAAGTTAGTTTGGTCATAAAATCAAGATGCAGAATAGAAATGCTTGACATGTGAACCCATTTTTGGCTCACTTAATACAAAAGGTCTTATAGTTGTAAGATTGGGCAGTTTGGCCAGATAAAAAGTTCATATCAATAGAGAAATAAAGAGACAATTTAGAAGACAAATAAGAGCAATGGAGTGTTAGCTTTTCAAATAGACCCCTTACCTAAACCTGTCTCCTCTTTCTGAATGCTCAACACAGCTTCAAACTTGGTTTAGATTTTGGAAAGAGAAAAGGAAAAGGGTAAGAGGAAAGAGGAAGGGTGGAGTCTCACTCTGGGCTGCTGTAACAATTTACCATAAAATACACAAATTTGTTTTCACAGTTTGGGAAGATGGAAGTCCAAGATCAGGGTATCAGTCAGCAGTCAGGCTCTGGTGAAGACCCTCTACTTGGTTGCACATGGTTGACTTTTTATTGTGTCCTCACATGACTGAAAGACGGGGAAGAGAAAACTCTCTGAGGTCCTTTTATAAGGGCACTAATTCCATTCATGAGGGCTCCACCTTCATGACCTAATTACTTTCCAAAAGTCTCACCTCCTACTACCATCACATGGGTTTAAGATTTCAACATATGAATTGGGGGTGGGGACAAATATTCAGTCAATTGCAGGAAGCTCTTGAGTTATTTGCAACAAGCAGCATTCTTGTGTCAGAAACAAAAGAATCAGAAAGCCACCAAAACCGAAGCCTGAAAGTCTAAAGAACTAAAATACATGAACTGGAAAAGCAGAAGGCACAGACTGGATCAAACCATTTGCATTAGTAGTAATACAATGATGACTTGGACTAAGTGCTTACCTCACACCATTCACTGTTCTGAGTGCTTTATGTTTAGATCACTGAATCTTCAAAATAACTATATGACCACATATTATGATGGACTGTACTGTATTTTCACTAATGTAAACTTTCAAGGGAAAACATGGTTAAGGTTTCCAAGGATACACCTTAAAAATAGCACCCTTTTTTCTCTCTTGGATTCCAAAAATTTGGAAATAAACAAAAAGGACCTTTTGAGACCTAAATATCACCTGCAGAAGCCATGGTTTCAGGTGTCCTGGCCAAGTGGGCAGGTCTTCCTCTACATGTCCCATCTCCACAGGGGTGGGTTTCTGAAGAACAGAAGAAAACTCATCCCCTCTGTGAAGAGAGACCCCACCACAAAGAAGAGTGAAGCGAAACTCAAAATACGTGCTGGGTATTACTCTGAAATTCACCCACCAGGTAAATCATTCCATATCCTCAGTCAGAGGAAGTACAGGGTGGAAAGAAACCAGAAGAATCTCTCCTCGTGGAAACCAGAAGTGAGGAAAAGACATGCCAACCTAACAGTCATAAAGTTACTCTTGTCTGTTTTTTGATTCATAAATGAATGGGAAACATCAGATTTATTCCTGATCAACCTTAGTGAACAGTAGACAATAACATATTTACCAAATGCAATCTACAAAGTCTTTTCATGTGCTTCTTTTTCTATTTAATTCCCACACATTTATTAGGTATTTTATTATTAAATATGTTTTGAAGATAAGTTACATGTCCTATCCATGGTCACACAACAGGTAAGCCAGCAACCTATGCCAGGTTGATGGATTGTAAACCCAGGCTTCCTTCAGTTACAGGTGAGTTGTACTGAGTATCTTCTATACTGTTGTAACAGAGGCATGGATCAACAGCTTTGGAATGAGAGAAGATTGAGGGAAGGCGTCACCAAAGCACACATTCCATCTGGGTCTTGTTGAACAGGTAAGTTTTAATCAGACTCAGAAAAATGAGGGCTTTCCAAGTGAAGGAACTTGCAAGGAGTCACAAACAACCCTGTTGTGCCTGACCTGATGCAGAGGAAGACCTTGTGAAAGATAAAGCCAGCCAACTAGACTAGAGACAGAGCTTGGAAGTTCTTGTGAAATGAGCTAAAAGTTTTACCTTTATCTTACATTTCTGGGTGGCTGAAAGCCACTCTAGAATTTTTAGTTATGATAGGAATATCATTTTTTCATATGGAGGTGGGTTGAAAAAGAAAGAAACTAGGGAGAGGGGGCCTAGGCAAGAGACTATCTGGTGATGCATAGTGAGTGGTTATGGGGATAAGAGAAAACAGACTGAGCAGCTATTTAGGAAGTAGACCTGATGAGGAATTTGGGGCTAGTTGGGTA
>NW_007752080.1:8462-8981 GCF_000696425.1 Galeopterus variegatus | reverse complement strand
ATTGCTGAGAAAACTAGCTAAATGAAGATTGGATTCCTGCTGTTAAGAAGCAGTTTAATGGAATTTGCACAACTGATTAAAGAGAAATGCTACAAAAGAGCCTCAAAACATGTAATCTCTCCTTCACGCAGTCTCTAGAATTAAATGTACTCATGTATACACAGATACATTAAATGCATATTGTGGTACTATAGAGAAACCTCATAGGCACAGAGTTTTTGAGAATCATTTTAAGAATCTCTTCATGAACTTGACCCTCCCACTACATATTGTGACATTCTCACCAGACAGCATTGCAATGTCAGTATTGTGTACATTGCAAATTAAACATTTTAAAATAATTTTTTTATTAAAACATTTTTAAATTAAGAATAAAGTGGCCTTTAGTCCAAGAAAAAGAAAAAGAATTACACATTCCATGAAAGTTTATTTCTAAAAAAATTACGAATGTGGCTGACGAAACCTTGCTTCCAGCTAAAGATGGGTTTTTAAGGTGAATATAACGTGTTCCTTGCTCCT
>NW_007752080.1:1918-3129 GCF_000696425.1 Galeopterus variegatus | reverse complement strand
CTCTCCAAGCTTTTGTCCACTTCCTCTTCCCTCCCACATTCATCCACATCATGACACAAAAACAAAGAGAAAATGCATCCAAAATCATTTATTGTTGTGATTTTCATTGTTGTTGTTATTACTAGTTTATTTATTTATTTATTTATTCATTCATTCATTTATTTATTTATTATTTTGGTCTTTTTCGTGACTGGTAAGGGGATCGCAACCCTTGGTGTGGTGTCGCCCACACCACACTCAGCCAGTGAGCACACGGGCCAGCCCTATATAGGATCCGAACCACGGCGGGAGCGTCGCTGCACTCCCAGCGCTGCACTCTCCCAAGTGCGCCACGGGCTCGGCCCAATATACTAGTTTATTTTACAAGGAACATAATTTGGGTTCAGAGTTTAGTTGTGTGATTTGTAGTGTCATCGTGAGACTAAAAGAAAGACAAAGCATCCAGAAACTTACAGTCAGCAAATACGTACTCACTGAGTTGAGGCGTGAGACTGGCATCCTGCGGGCTCCAGAACCAGACAGACCTGGTTTGAGTCCGGGCCCTGTCACCATAACTGTACAATCTCTGGCACATTGCTTATCCTCTTTAATCTCCAGTCCTCTGATCTGTAAAGTGGGAATAATCATAGGCCCCCCTGACAGGGTGACCTTGATGACTGAATGAATTAATGCGTGAAAGAACTTAGCACAGTGCCCGGCAGGTGCTAAGTAGTCAGGATGTCAGCTACTAGAAGGTCGTCTAGGGATAGAAAGAAGGGTCACACCTAATACAGCTCACACTCACACACTTGTGCAGCACGGGGCGAGACTCGTCCTGAGCTGGGAGCTGTCCCCGGGGTCTGGCTCGGTCCTTGCACTGTGCTGCATGGTCTCAGCATCCCTGAGCCGATGACAGCCCGAGGCCCTGCAAGGCAGACGCTCCACTCCAGAGCCGCAATCCACACCTGATCTGCCGGCATGACATCCACGCTCTCTCTGCCGCACCTCGGTGACCTGCCCAGGTCAGCAGCAGAGACCAGACGGGGACAAGGTGAGGCCGCAGCACTGGACAGCAAAGGGACTCCAAGACAGGGAGACCGCCCTGAGCTGATGTGGCCACAGAAGAGGCCGGGCCCTGAGCAGGCGGAAAAGGATGAAGGATTTGTGCAGGTGGCAGGGAGGGTGGGTGTCCTGGAGAGGTCAGGTCCAGCCCCTACACCTGGGTCAGAAGC
>NW_007752080.1:0-493 GCF_000696425.1 Galeopterus variegatus | reverse complement strand
GTGCATGGGCCAAGTTCAAACCACTGCCCTCTCCTTTCAAGACAGTCAGAAAACACAAGGACGTTCGTCAGGAACTCTGGAGTGAGCCACGCCTGTGGTTACACAGTGCAATGTTCTTCCCTTCAGTCGTAGCCCCAGAAGGGCCTCCCTACGGTGCCCTTTATTGAAACATCGAGCAGTGAGGGCTGGTGCAAGGGTGTGCAGAGCACAAGCTCAGGAGGGACCCCTTCTGCTCTCGCGGAGGTCACGAGGAGACTCTGCTTCGGATGCTCTGTAATTCAGAAGCCACCAGGGTGGCAAGTGTGCTTTGAGAGAGAAGGAAGAGACATCTGGTGAGGGCTTCTCCGGGCTGTGGTGTGCTGTCTACATGTCTTGCCTCCCTTCTCTTTCAAATGCTTTCCAGGAGGAGCAGGGGTTCAAGGAGCAGCGGGGCCCACGAGGCCTGGGTCAGGGGACGTGTGTTAGCATCCCTGGGCCTGCCGTCGTCGCGATC
>NW_007752079.1:8570-8981 GCF_000696425.1 Galeopterus variegatus | reverse complement strand
AAAAAAAAAAAAGAATAATTATCAAAAAACATCGTGCTTTGCAAGATGGAAAAAAAAGTAACTATATCAGCAAACTGTACATGCATCTTTCTTAATGACTCTGAAGCATCTGGGTTGAGTAAATAAAAGCCTCTGTTTAAGAGGAAAACTAGGTTCCAGTTAGGGAAAAGAGGTTTTAAGAGCTTATTCTGAGGAAATGCTAAGGAGATAGGGTGCTGAGTACAAACCAGAAGTTCCAAAGTATGTACTGAAAGGGTATGTATGAGAAAAGATGAAGCCCCAAAGGGTTTAGATTAGGGGATGAATAGAGAAGTACAGGATTACAAGGCTGGATAGAGCTAATTCCTTATTCTCTAAGAGAAGGACAGAGAACCCAGAGCCACTTCTACTAGAACCCATATACTGCCTCGG
>NW_007752079.1:6311-6823 GCF_000696425.1 Galeopterus variegatus | reverse complement strand
AGCGCCGCCGCGCTTCCCAAGCGGCGCACTTATCCAGTGCGCCACCGGGCCAGCCCTAAAGATTTGATTTTAATGTGTTAGTTCTATGCAGTTGTATCCATTTACTCGCTGCTAACAAAACCACAAAAAAAGGCAAAACTTTAGTTCAGTTCATCTACTTTTCTAAATTTTCATTTCCGTTTTATGAGTTGTCTTTTAAACATAAACATTATTTCTTGATTTATCAATATTAGATAGTATCTCTTGCAGGGGAAGGTACTTCAGTTATTGAATACCCAGCAGGGAAGACCCGCTCATCTAGCACCCTTGCCCTTTAACACTGCTGCATGTACTCAGGACTGATGTGATTTTTTTTAATAAGCATATTATTATTACAAATAGTGATTTTTCTTTATATTCTTTACCCAATGTATCCCTCACCCACCTCCCGCCCCTACCACCTCACCCCCACTCTAGCATTCTGAAACTTCAAGGAATTGTTTAGGTCTTTTCTTTCTTTTTCCTTCCTTCCT
>NW_007752079.1:0-884 GCF_000696425.1 Galeopterus variegatus | reverse complement strand
AACCACTTTGGGGCTTCTCACTGCTCAGAAGGGATGGGCTTTGAGGAATCCTTTGTGGCTCCGTCACCCAGGGGAAGAGAGGTGACAAATCCGTGGGGGGCAAAGCAACACAGTAACCTTAAAAAAAGAGGCCCTAGGGAGCTTGTTTGCTACTGCCACCATGTGAAGATGCAATGATAAAGTCATCTATGGACCAGGAAGTGAGTTTTCAACACACATTGAGTCTGTCAGCAACTTGATCCTGAACTTCCCAGCCTCGAGAACTGTTAGAAATAAATTTCTGTTATTTAAAAGCTACCCAGTTTATTGTATTTTGTTATAGCAGCCCAAACTGGCAAAGGCAGCTATCATGCCCTTTTGCAGACAAAGAAACGATAATACCACATTTTCTTCATCCATTCGTTTATTTATGGGTATTGAGTTTGTTTCTACTCCTTGGCTATTGTAAATAATGAAATTAACTTAAATTTAAAGTGCATGTCTTTTATACAGCATGTAGTTAAAAAAATTTTTTAAGCCATTCGTCCACTCTAGTTATTACTGTTTGGGGTGGAGTTACCCTATCTTTTTATATCTATTGAGACTTAATTTGTGACCTAACACATGGTTGTTCTTGGAAAATGTCCCATGTGCACCTGAGAAGATTGTCTATACTGTTGTTGGGTAGAGTGTTCTGTATAGTTGTTTAGTGTGTTTTTTAAGTCCTCTATTTTCATACTTACCTTCTAATGAAATGTCCTATTCATTATTGAGAGTGAGGTATTGAAATGTTGGACTATTAGTATACAACTGTTTATTTCTCTCTTCAATTCTGTTTGTTTTCGTTTTAGATATTTTGATGGTCTGTCACTAGGTGCATAAGTGTTTATAATTGCTATATATTC
>NW_007752078.1:8288-8982 GCF_000696425.1 Galeopterus variegatus | reverse complement strand
GTCTGTTTTTATGCCAGTACCATGCTGTTTTTGTTACTACAGATTTGTAATATAGTTTGAATTCAGGAAGTATAATGCCTCCAACTTTACCTTTTTGCTCAGAATTTCTTTGACTATTCAGTGACTTTTGTTATTCTATAGAGAAATTAATACCAGTTCTTTCCAAACTATTTCAAAAAATTGAAACAGAAATCATTCTCCCAAACTAATTCTATGAAGCCAGCATCACCCTGATACTAAAACCAGACAAAAATACAACAAAAAAAGAAAACTACAGCCTAATATCCTTGATGAATTTAGATGCTAAAATCCTCAACAAAATACTAGCAAACAGAGTACAGCAACATATCAAAAAGATCATACATCATGATCAAGTGAGATTCATCCCAGGAATGCAAGGATGGTTCAACATACTCAAGTCAATAAATGTGATGTACTGCATCAACAAAGTCAAGAACAAAAAACATATAATCATCTCAAAAGATGCACAAAAAGCATCTGATAAAATTCAACAGTACTTCATAAAAAAGACTCTCAACAAAGTAGGTATAGAATGAAGGTATCTCAAAATAATAAAAACCATATATGATGAACCCACTGCCAATATCATCCTGAATCAGGAAAAGCTGAAAGCTTTCCCCTTAAGATCAGGAACAAGATGAGGATGTCCACTCTCTCCACTCCTTTTTAACAT
>NW_007752078.1:5722-6331 GCF_000696425.1 Galeopterus variegatus | reverse complement strand
AAAAAAAAAGAAAAAGAAAAAGTTAACTTTAGACTCTTTTATGTGTACTTATATGTTCTTATAACTAAAGAAATTTTAGTAATAATTACCATGAGTTTGGAATATAACCAACAAAACTAAATTCTAATTTTTAGAAAGGTTTGTGTTTTGAGAGATGAATACATTTTTAAAATGTTTGTTAATTTAGGAATTGTTAAGTTAAACACATGAGTGTATATAAAATCATTTTGAAATATGAGCAGCAAAGTCAGATTTTGTATTTATAAAGTAAATACAATAATATCATTTTATTGTTGCAATGAAAGAAATGTTTCTACTTAAGAAAATATTAGTATAAGTGGCTATCATAATCATAAACTTTGGATCTAGAGGAGGTTTTAGAGTTTATTTCATTATGAATGGGGTGCAGTAAGGAACTGTATAGAAGTATTCAATGTTGGGATAAACAAATTAAAAAATATTTTTTATAATTAACTATACTAGGCACTATGAAGTATAAGAGAAATGCATTATACCATTTTATTGTCAGCATTATTATACAACAAACGGCATGATGAGTAAACATTTTGCTACTACTCTCTTTTCCCTTTCCACTGTTATTACCAACTG
>NW_007752078.1:0-375 GCF_000696425.1 Galeopterus variegatus | reverse complement strand
GAATATTTGAAAAGTCCTCTCTAAGGTGTAGTAAAAAAATATTTTGCAGTAGCAACAACATTTTGCAAGCAGCAATAACAATAGCAAAGCAACAGAAGACTGAAAAATCAAACAAACTAAAATTCTAGGCATATCTGAATTAGTTTCAGGCCAAAGAGTAAATCTTGACTGAGATGGATGGAGTGTTAGCTTACTACAGGCTTAAGGGTGGAGGGAAGACATGTATTTCAGTATTGAAGAAAGTAAAGCTTGTTCACGTGCTAAAAAGAAGGAATCAGGGAAGAGGGAGAGGTTGAAGGAAGATACTGGAGAGACGATCACAGTACACAGTGACACACTGAAGTGTGGAATTAAAACGAGTGGTAAGGATGTGGA
>NW_007752077.1:0-8982 GCF_000696425.1 Galeopterus variegatus | reverse complement strand
CAAAAAAAAAAAAAAAAAAAAAATCATTGCTCAGTTTGACCAGTTCTTCTGTTGACACTCTCTACTGATTTTTCATTTCATTCACCATATTCTTCAGCTCCAGAATTTGTTTGGTTCTTTTTAAGTACTGTAGTCACTCTTTATCAGCAGTTTTGCTTTCTGGGGTTTCAGTTACCCAAGGTCAACCATGGCCCAAAAATATTAAATGAAAAGTTCCAGAAATAAACAATTCATAAGTTTTAAATCACATGCCATTCTGAGCAGTGTGATGAAAGCTTGCACCATCCCACTTCACTTTTCCTGGGAGTAAATCACCCCTTTGTCCAGCATATACACACTGTGTATGCCAACTGCCCATTAGTCACTAAGCCATCTCGGTTATCAGATCAAAAAAGTGTAGTACAGAGGTTCAGCACCACTGTGGTTTCAGGCATCCTTTGGAGGTGTTAAAACCTGTCCTTGTAAAGAAGGGAAGACAACTATACTCCAATTTCTCTGTTAAACTTTTCATTGTGTCTGTGTATTGTTTTCCCAATCTCATTGAATGGTCTCTCTGTGTGTTCTCTTGTAGTTCACTGAGCATCCTTAAAAAACTATTTTGAGTTTCTTTGTCAGGCAATTCATAGATCTCTATTTTGGGGGTGTTGATTATTAGAAAATTATAGTGTTCTCTTGGAAGTGTTATGTTTCCTTGGTTTTTCAAGTTTCTTGTTGCCTTGTGTTGATGTCTGTGCATTTGATAGAGTAGTCACCTCTTGCAGACTTTACAACTGGTTTTGGTGGGGAAAGATCTTATGCTATGGCTGCATGCTAGGGCAATGGCTGGTTGGGGTGTGGCAGCTTCAGTGAGAGCACAGCAGCATAATCTCCCATGCTAGTCTGTCAACTGTCAACTCAAGTTGGCATTGGTGCAGACTTTACAACTGGTTTTGGTGGGGAAAGATCTTATGCTATGGCTGCATGCTAGGGCACTGGCTGGTTGGGGTGTGGCAGCTTCAGTGAGAGCACAGCAGCATAATCTCCCATGCTAGTCTGTCAACTGTCAACTAAAGTTGGCATTGACAAAGATTGCAGTGATCCTCAGGGGCCAAGGCTGTGGGCATCTGCAGTGGCAGTGAGGGCTGTTGGGGCCCTTGGTGGTGAAGATTTCTGGGGTTCCCTGATTTCTTTTTCTTACACTGCAGAAGTCATGGCCAAGGGGATCCCTTTTGTGGTGTCACCGGCATCTGATGTGTGGCACTCATGGAGCAGCCATAGGGCTGAAGTCATGGCCTGGGGTGGCAATGGCTCTGGTGCATCATCAGAAATGGTCTGTGAGGTGTGAGTGTCAGTGGAGCAGCAGAAGAGCTGGGGTCCAGAGAGCAGGTGCACATAGAGCTATAGTGTCTTTGGGGTTTAGGGCATCGGCAACTTGCTGTGGTGGCAGAACCAAAGTCTGGAGTGCAGGTGTGCCCAGAGAGACCCTGGCTCTAAAGCACAGGATGCAGACTAGCTTATAGCATCAGTGGCTCCAGAGTCCAAGGCACTGGCACGCTCAGTGCAGCTACAGAGCCAGGTCTGGAGTGCAGGTATAGGAGATGCTACAGCCTTTCTGGGGTCTGGGGTGTGTGCTGGCTCACAGTCATGGTGGCTCAGATGTCAGAAGTACAGGCATTCATGGAGCAGCAATAGAGCTGGAATTTATAGTATGGGCACACACAGAGCAACTGAGGCCCCAGGCCCAGGGCAGGGTTCACCTGCAGCAAGTGGCTCCAGTGTTTGAGGTATGGGTTCAGGAAATGTGCTTGCAGATCCAGGGTCTGGAATGTGGGCACACACAGAGCAGCTGTGGAGCAGAGCCTGGAGTGCCGGCACATGCAGAGTGGCTGCAGCTCCAGAGTCTGGGGTGCATGCAGGGTCTAGAGAGGCAGCAGCCCCATCCCAGGGAGCACAACAGTGGCTCCTTCTTGGAAGCGGGGTGTGTCCAGTGGCACCTCCCTCACTGGGGGAGTCAATGGTGGGGGACGGCTCTGGTAACCTCAGTGGCAAGAGATTCTGGTGTCCTCTGCAGAGGAGGCCACTGGGGACCACAGTGGCACCCACTGTGTGGCTGATCCTGGTAGACCTTCCTTCTCCTTTGTTTCTAGTAGTCTCTAGACATCTCAGGATCCCCCCAGTAATCCCTGCTAAAATGTGGCTTTTTTCAGTTTTTTGCTCCACTGTGTTGCTGCGTATTCTTAAGTGGACCCTGAGCTTTCCCAAGGCTCTTCTCGTTGGTAAGTAGCTGCCTATGTGTTGTTTCTGTAGGGGGTGCAGGCTGGCGTCTCCACTTTGCCATCTTGCTCATGTCACTTGCTCCCTGCTCTCATCTTTATTTCATACTTCTGGTCTCCAAAACTGACAGACAATACATTCCTGTTGTTTTAAGCCACCTAGTTTGCGTTACTTTGTTACAGCATCTCTAGCAAACTAAAACATAACTATATTTTTCCTGTGTTTATTTATTTGTAATCGATACATAATATTTGTTCATATTAAGGAGGACAGTGTGATGTTTTGATACATGAATGCACTGTGTAATGATCAAATCAGTATTCAGCATTTCTATCACCAAGACTTTGTGCACCCCTAATCTATTTCAGGGTGTTGGCTTTATCCCTAAGCCCTCTGAAGAAAATCCATTTTACTTTTTCCAATTTTTAGAAGCTCCTCATATTTGACCCTACTTACTTCCTACACGTGGGAAGGCAGGCCTTTTCTATAAGAATTATTTATTTCCTGTTCACCCCCAATAAATGCTTTTCAGAAAAGTTTTGCACAAAATACCGCATCTTGTACAAGAGCACGTTTCCTACAAAATGTGTGGAGGTGCCTTTCCTCAGACATTTCTAAGGCAGGTAGAGTTCTCTTCCATGAGCATGCAGTGCACTAAGAAACTAAAGCCGTCACCCCCAAAGGCCCTTCTTTTCTGTGACTGTGATTTACTGCACCAGCCATTAACCTCAGCATCTGGAGTCAGCCCAGGCTCCTCCCCCACATCAGACACAACCCGCAGAGATCAGCATCCTCTCAGAAACACAGCAACTCACGCAGGTTCTGGCTCAGTCACTGCTAAATAACAGCAATGATGATGACAGGGGTCCTTGGCTTTTTAAGCCATAAACTTAGCTCAAGAATTTTGATTCACAGCTGGTTACAAAGTACCGTGTGAACGTTGATTAGCAGGTGGTCCCATCAGATGGATGAATTGCTTACACTTTCTCCATAGCTATTCACAGTTCATTTTCCCTCCAGAATGTGTAGGTAAGAGTTTGGAGCTCTTGTGTGCTTGGGTTTTCGATTCTGGAAGGAATGCGATGAAATTCCTGGCACTCTCTATTGAGTGATTGATGTGCTGCCCCCATTGGACAATTTGCTGTACACACGTGTGACGATGCTAACGCTGGACTTCTGCTTTGGAAACCTTGGCTTCAAATTTGCATGTGTTGGCCCTTCTGGACCCTGCAACTTCATTTTCGGATGAAAAAAACCCTTTGCGGGGATACAGTTACAGTACATTCTGAAAGAAAGAATTCTGAGACCTTTTCTCTCTTTTTTTCCATTGGGAAGAATCATTAAGAAGCAAAGAGTAGGAACACTGATTTTCAGATTGGCAGAGAAAATACCCAGCTAAAATAACTTGGAAATATGTTGGAAATGTCTTTCAAGAACATGATGTATGGAGACAAGATAATTAAAACAAGGATCACCAAGGCCTCCAACAAGCAGCAGAGCAGAAAACATCTGGTTGGGGTTTGTCTCTTTGATGATTGTAGATGACCAGTGGCTCCTCCAGTTCTGAGAGTGAACAATGTCCTGTCAAGCAGGAAGAAGGATTGCAAGCAAATCCTCTCTGAATTATAACATCTGGTTGGGGTTTGTCTCTTTGATGATTGTAGATGACCAGTGGCTCCTCCAGTTCTGGGAGTGAACAATGTCCTGTCAAGCAGGAAGAAGGATTGCAAGCAAATCCTCTCTGAATTATCCTCAAAGCAGTGGCACTGAAGCATCAGCCCTCTTGGAATAACTCCTGTCAGAGCCATCTTCTAGGACAGTGGAAAACTAGCTAGATTCATAAAGAATGGTATCAGTCACAGTGTGTTTGAATTTTTAAGTTGGAAAATGGCAGAGATGTTTTGCTGGGTTTTAGACAGGCCATTGCATCTATTCAAGGTACGTCTAGGACAGTGGAAAACTAGCTAGATTCATAAAGAATGGTATCAGTCACAGTGTGTTTGAACTTTTAAGTTGGAAAATGGCAGAGATGTTTTGCTGGGTTTTAGACAGGCCATTGCATCTATTCAAGGTACCGCCATTGTCAGAGGATAAGATAACGTAGTCTCAGTCTTTTACTATAGTTGGAAACCTTATAGGGTGAAGGGTCAAGCCCCCAGTGCCATAATCAAAATACCAGTGCTAATGGAATGCATGTTTGGAAACGTGGCTTTTCAACAGGAACCCTGGTTTCACACAAAAGGACTGAATCTGCGTCATTAATATTTTTCTTAATCTAGGGTAATAAGTGATTTTGTAGTGGTCAGTCACCAGGCTTGGTGTCATGGGTGAGACAAATGTACCCAGATCCATCCTTACAAAGGCAAAGATCAATCTGGGTGCTCTTTGAGAGGACATTGCATTCAGGTCCATGCAGCAGACAGATGGCACATTGAAAAGAGTTTAACCTACAAGAGTTTTATGAAAAATCAGAGTTAGGAGAACCGTCGAGGGATGTTGAAGTGCTCAGGGTCCAGCAAGAGCAGGAACCTGTTCCTACTCAGGAGCCTGAAAGGACACAGGGAGGGAGTGGCGCTGCTGGAGCCCCAAGAGTCAGAAGGACAGGAGGGGGTGCCAGGTGAGTCCTTTCGCCACGGATGATCAAGACACTGCCACAAGTGCTGAGAGGTAGACAGGTGGCGGGCAGTGAACACTTGCCCTCTTCCCAGCCTGCAGGCAGGTGCCCTCCTACTGTACTCCAAACTCATGGGAGCCCTGGGCAAGGGTTCCCGTCGACACTGTCCATAAAAGGCAGCCTCCTAAGGCACAGAAGAGTGGAGAATGGATTTGGGGTTGGGGTGGGGAAGATAATTTTTAGTATAGCCTCCTAAAAATAAAAGAAGCCTCTCCTTTGTATAAGGTTATAACTGGATGTTACTTTGAGTGAATGGCCTTGTTCTGCTTAGGGTCATTTGTGTGATTCAGTGTCTGTCTTCCAACACATTTGCTCATCCTATTAACTGCGCTAATGTAGGGTAGATAGGTGTTCCTTGCTGGAGAAAAGGGAAAATAGTAAGGAAGAGTACTGTTGCCAGAAATATATAAAACTTGAAATAAACCTTGGTATGAAAATGTGGTTTCTGGAGGAAAAAATGTGCTAATTTACAAAAAGGACTGAACATCTCTCAAAGGAGAGCTATCCAAAAAGACAGCAGGCACCTGGTCTGGTGACAAAGGCTGAGAACAAGGGCTTCCTGGAGGTCCTAGGGGAGAGCTGATTTTGCACCACGACTGGCTACCATAGAAGATGCTCCAGATCTAGCCAATCAGAGCCAGCAATATGCTTGAGGAGCAATGGCTGGGTGTGGGAATGTGAACCAGAAAGAGCTGCGATCTTGACTCCTGACACAGGTCACTGATATTGACTGGGCAAGGACTTAGATGAGCAAGGATATCTCAGACACAATGGACAAATACCCAAACTGGCATCACCTGTCTTCAACTACAAGGGCCACTGGTATCACGAAGTAATAGCAATTGTGAGCTGATCAGAATCTGGTTCGCTCTCCTCTGCATGTGCACCACAGGCTGCAGAAGTGGCCTATTGCCTCAGCTTTATGGAGCCTACTACTCAGACAGGGAGAGAGACTTACCCAGAGAAGAACACAAGGAATTGAATAAAATTGGTATTAAGTGCCAGAGGATTTCAGAGGCCAGAGAGATTGCTGTGGACAGTCATGGAAGGCTCATGGAGGCTGGGACTGGAAAGAGCCCAACAGGATGAAAGCTGTTTAGGGAGGCAGAGGAGAAGGTTTGGGGAAAGCCACATTCCAAGCACAGGTTCCCTAGCTGGAAATGCATAAGGTGTGCTGGCTGCAGAACAGTGCCTCGCACATGCATGAGCTGAACGAGGTGATGAAAGCAGCGTGTAAAAATCATGCTGGTCGTGGGGTGCAGATGGATTGCACTGGGGAGCACTGGAGGGAGGAGACAGTGAGGAAACAATGCTAGTGAGGAAGGAGTTCAGGCACGAAGTGATAAGGGCTTAGACTAGAGCTACAACAGTGGGGAAGGAAGAACACACCAGCTCAGGAGATGTTGGGAAGGAATGTTGAATAGACCTGATGAAAGTGGAGGGAGGGCTGAGGAGAGGCGGAAACTGCGATGAACATGAGGTTTGCAGCCTTAGTGACTCAGAAAGTGAAATGATGGTGTTCTGAAGAGATGGGTGGGGACTGATAATCCCGTGGAATAAATATGATGGATTTAAGCTTCGGTCAACTGTCTGGGAAGATATTCTGTCATAGCAGATATTCTGAGACTAACCCTTCCCTTGGCTCAAGAGCTCATTAAATGACTATTTTCTCAAACCCCAGACCTTAGAATCATGTTCATCAATTCCTTTTCCATTACTCCTTACATTAATCGGTGTCCAAATTCTATTTTACTTTTACTGTCTCTCAAATCTACTCTCTTTCCCCAGTCCCACACTTCAGATGGGACTGCCATCGTCTTTCACTTGGAACCAGCAGTTATCTCCCAAATGACGATTTTACTTTTACTGTCTCTCAAATCTACTCTCTTTCCCCAGTCCCACACTTCAGATGGGACCGCCATCATCTTTCACTTGGAACCAGCAGTTATCTCCCAAATGACATCCTGCCCCCTCAGTCATTTTCCATAATAGAAGTCAGAATCCTCTTCCTAAATGAAAAGTCTGATCTTGCCATCTCCTGATTACACACCCTTGGTGGCTCCCTCAGGATAAAGCCTTGACAGAGCGTCGTAATCCTCCCACTGTCGCTGCCTGTTTCATTCTCTGCCCTCATCTCTCATCATCCTGTGTCTCACGTCCTGTGTTGCAACCACATTGAGCTATCGACATTTTCTTGGGTGTGTCAGCCTCTCTCCCTCCCAGCCTTGCACAGGGCTGCCCCTCTGGAACATCTTCCTTCTCTTACATGACATCATTCTCCTCACTTCGTGTCAACACATCCCTCCTGCGGGGCCTTTGCTGACCTCCCAAGGCCAGGTTAGGTAACTCTTCTCTGGGTTTCCTGAACACTCTACGCATTCCCCTACCCTAGCTTGTATCACTGTGTACAGTGACTTGCTTATTTACTTATCTGACTCCCACTCCAGGCCTGTGTGCTCAACTACTAAAAAAAGTATTTGTTGAAGAATAAATAAATAATACAAATAGAAACATGGTTTTGTTGATATTTAAATCAATTCCACAAGCTAGCATTGAGTACCTATTGCTTGCCATGCTAGGTATTGGAAATATGATGATGAATATTCTCCTGCAAACAAGAAATATGCCAGCAACTATTACAGAGTCAGTGGTGAGTCAGCAAATATATCACACGATGAAAGAGTGCAATGAAAGTGGGGAGACAGAAGAATGAAATGCAAAAATTCTTGACTTAAAATGCAGGCTGAGGTTCAAATTCATTCTCCAAATTTTACAGGGCCTTGAGCATGCTTACTGTCTCAAACCCAGTCCTCTCATCTATAATGAGGATGTTAAATGCTATTTTGAATTTTATTTTGATTAAACAACAACCCTTGTACATCATACAGTACATGCTCAATAAATGCAATTTCCTTCCCTTTATATTTATTGCTATTATATCTGTGCTTTCACCTGTTTGGGACTTAAAACATCTTCATCTTCACAAACATCTTGTTAAAACATAACAATGAGCTAGGGGTGGGGACAGAAAGGGGTTCAGATCCTTCTTGAGAACTTTTGTTAAGGGGAAGAAGGAAAGGGTCTCTGGGAGGTGAGGATAATACTGTTGGAGAAGGGGAAAGGGCTCTGAAGAGCCTGGTTCTGCAGCCTGCGGTGGACACTGGGATCAGATTGGCATTTTTTGCCTATGACTGACATTTAGCCTACTAACTTGAAAATCACTAACTACTTCTAAAGTTCGCAAGTATTTTCCAGCCACAACTAATTCAGTGACTTCACATTTCTAATACATTTTCTACTTGCTTCCAACCAGCTTATAGAACTGAGCCCATGAACAACAGCATCAGCAAAGCAAAGCTGAAATTCAGCTGTACTTCTAGCTAACTGGACACCTTCATAGAATCTTTATTTTCTTTACTCCATCATCTGTTTTCCTGCCCTTCAGTGATCAATAGTTTAAGATCTCTGTTAAATTTCTTTAAAAATTCAAAAAGAAACAAAAAACAACAATGCACAACTATATTAAAAAATCCAATCGCCTCCCACCGGCTCCTATGCACCTGCCACGTTAGTATTCTCTTCTCCCTGTCCCCTCCAGGACAGAGTTTTAACATAGTGTTGGGTTATCCCCTGTGAGCAACAATAGAAAAAACTGACTACAAGAAAATAAAATGAGAAAAAGGAAAAAACAAATGAAACCAAACTCTCATCAAATGCAAATGAAAGAAGGAAGAAAGAAGAAAATTGGATTCTATTTGTAGATGGCCTGAGTGTTTATGCAGAAAATCCCAAGGAATCTATGTAACAGCTATTATAATTACTATGAAATTTAGCAAGGTTGCAGAATACAAAACTAATACCCAAAAATTGATTGTATTTTTAATATGCTAGCAGTAAATAATTTAAAAATTAAGTTTTAAAAATTCTATTTGCAAGAGTACCTAAAAACAAAAACAATACTTAGGAATATATTTAACAAAAAACGTGAGAATTTCTCTTTGAAAACTACAGAAAATTGCTGAAAGAAATTAAGAAAGAATCAAGTAAATGGAGAA
>NW_007752076.1:8434-8982 GCF_000696425.1 Galeopterus variegatus | reverse complement strand
TGAGGCAGGGGAAGGCCTGGCTGAAGGGAGTTCCATGTATAGACAGCAGCGGGGAGAGTGATTCAGGGTGACCTCAGGGACGTGGAAGCCAACCTGGTCAGCAGGGCCTCAGAAGCCGTGTGACGGGGTCAGGGAGCCATAACATGGGAAGGAGCGGGACTAGGTTTCCTTTTCATAATGCCCCTCGACTGCTCTGTGGAGAACGGGTTGGAGGGAGGGCAGGAGAGGAAGCAGAGAGCACAGCTGGGGGCCTCTGCAGCTCTGAGCGAGAGATGATGGCGGCTTGGGCTAGGAAGGGGCAGCAGCGATCATGTGGATAGTTCCAGAATGCTCTGGGAGGCAGAGACAGTAGGGCCAGCCGAGGGGTTAGGAGGGCATGCAGAGGGCACAGGCATCAAACACGACTCCCAGGTTTCTGGACAGAGCGCTGGGTAGCGGGGGAAGCCATTCTCAAGATTGGGAGCCTGAGGGCCTGGGAGAAGACCCAGTGGGCAGGGTGGGGAGCCCCGCTGTGTACAAGCTGGTCTGTGAGGCCTCCAGGGGGACTC
>NW_007752076.1:5840-6418 GCF_000696425.1 Galeopterus variegatus | reverse complement strand
TGTGTGTGTGTGTGTGTGTGTGTGTGTTACTAACCTCTTTCCCCCAATTCTATGATTTTATGGACTTTCATGGCACTGCCCTTTGGTTCTCTATTTAGTGGTTGTTCAACTGCATCTTAAGTTTATACTGCAAAATCAGGATTTGGTCCAAGTCTGACTCCAAAGCTTAGATGAAACCAAGCGTTTTACTTTTCAGCCAGGTATGGTGGCCNGGGGGCAGTAGGAAAGGTGGGAGTGTGAACCCAGTTAGACATGGACTGAATTCCACTCCCAGCTCCAGCACCTACGGGTGGCAGGGCCTGAATGAAGCAAGTCACTTCCCCTCTCTGTGCCTCAGTTTCCTCCTCTGTGAAACCCAACCCTGGGTAAGTGCTGATGAATTCCATTGCATCGAGCAGCGCTGGGAGAATCAGTTGATATTCACAGCCAGGCTGCTGCCTGTGACTTTAGGCAGAACTGCTGACCTGGCAAATTGAGTTGTAACTGAATGGCAAAGGAAAATGTGTCTTATGCGGCCAATTACACAATAGACAGTTTGGGACACGGTTTGCTTAATTAAATCTATAACCAATGGTGGA
>NW_007752076.1:0-234 GCF_000696425.1 Galeopterus variegatus | reverse complement strand
TCAGCTCAAATACCACTTGCTATGGGAAACCTTCTCTGACATCACCAGGCTCTCCTGGTGCTTCTCTTGTGACACTTAAAACAAGGGACCCCTCTGGCCTGTTGCAGTGGCCTGTGAGCTATGGGAGGGCAGGGACTATGTTGCTCTTATTCTTCTGGGGATCCCTAGCATGGGGCCTGGTCAACAAACGCTTCTCTTGCTCGCCACCCGCTCTCTCCCCTGCTCTTGCACCCC
>NW_007752075.1:7851-9526 GCF_000696425.1 Galeopterus variegatus | reverse complement strand
TTTTTTTTCAGGAAGTAAGCTAATGTACATGCTCTAGGAAGAAAAGGGAAGTAGAGTATATATGGAAAAGAAAAGCATAATTTAGCTCTCAAAACATGAAGTTATTAACCACCTATTAAGTCCATCATGTTTTACAGATAGGCAAACCAAAAGCTGTGGAAGTCAAGTTCTCTATGATGATTCCACCCATGGCAAAATAAAAACTGAAACTCATATCTTCCAGCCCTGTGATTTTTCTGAATCCAGATGACATTCTAGCAAGGTTTAGGATGTTTGGGGCTGCTGTGGTGGAATGCCATGGGTTTACTCTGTGGCTGCTTCTGAGTCTCTGTATCATAGGCTACAATGAATTAGAGTGCCATCGGCTGTAAAAATTAATAGCAATGATGGGTTCTTTTTGAAAACATTTTTATTGTTTGCCTCTTTTCTTGATATTCAACAAAATCTATCAAAAACATAAGTTTTAAAGGCACAAAAAGAAGAAAAAATATTTCAGGAAGCCATTGGCACATGCAAGCTAATACAATAGTAATAGTATCTATNGATCCGAACCCGTGGCCTTGGTGTTATCAGCACCGCACTCTCCCGAGTGAGCCACGGGCCAGCCCAAGCCTTTTGATATTTTTAACAAACTTTCCATAAGTCAAATTCTAAATTAAGTCTTTTTGACCTTGAACTAGCTTTGGAATGTTCCAGAGGGCCCCTGGAATATCTCAAAGGAATTATTAAAAAAGCGATATTAAGGGCCGGCCCGTGGCTCACTCGGGAGAGTGCGGTGCTGATAACACCAAGGCCACGGGTTCGGATCCCATATAGGGATGGCCGGTTCGCTCACTGGCTGAGCGTGGTGCTGACAACACCAAGTCAAGGGTTAAGATCCCCTTACCGGTCATCTTTTAAAAAAAAAAAAAAAAAAAAAAAAGCGATATTAAGTAAGTAGGCTTATTTGATATGTTAAATTAGATAAAAAGCGTTGTCAAATAAGAAATGATGTATAACCTTCTTTGAGTTGTATTTACAGGGATATGTGACTAATACATGTTCAGACTTTTTTTTTTTTTCCTTTTTGTCTTTTTTCGTGTCCAGCAACGGACCGCCACCCTCAGTGTCGCGCCCGTACTGGACCGGGACCGGCAACGGGATCGCAACCCTCGGTGCTGCGCCCGCCCCTCGCTCAGCCAGTGAGCGGGAACCGGTCTGTATGTGGGATCCGAACCCTTGGTGGGAGCGCCTCCGCACTCCCAAGCAGCGCACTGTAGCAGTGCGCCACCGGGCCGGCCCCATGTTCAGACTTTTGATCACAGCCATTTATGTCTGTCATCCGCACACAGTTACTTTTTACTTTGATACTTCTCTGAAAACGTTTGCAATCAGCCACAGTCCAAAATTGCTTCTTCTTCAAAGAAATTTATGGAAAGGGCCCTGACATGTACAGATTTCTGATAGCTTTAAGACCATATCCTTGGACTGGGTAAAAGAATTGAAATGTTTAACTTTTCTCCCTACCTGATCCCTCCAAAATTCAGAAACTATTAGTGAGCATTCTTTTATTTTTTTTTTCTGACCGGTAAGGGGACCACAACCCTCAACATGGTGTGGTCTACACCATGCTCAGCCAGTGAGTGCACCGGCCATCCCTATATAGGATCTGAACCCGCGGCCTCGGCGCTCCCAG
>NW_007752075.1:5743-6483 GCF_000696425.1 Galeopterus variegatus | reverse complement strand
CCCTCGGTGTTGCGCCCGTACCGGGGACCGGCAACGGGATCTCAACCCTCGGTGTTGCGCCTGCACTGCGCTCAACCAGTGAGTGGGAACTGGTCTCCACATGGGATCCGAACCCTCGGCAGGAGCGCTGCCGCGCTCCCAAGTGGCACACTCTCCAGTGCGCCACCGGGCCGGCCCTTGTTTTTCAGTTTTTATTATCTGTCTGTAGATTGGACTGAATCAATTTTTCTATGTTCTTCCAATCCAATTTTCTACCACTTTTCTGACTTGGAATCACTAAAAACAAGAGTTGTTCTGTTCCTGAAGCCCTGAAAGCTGGAGACAAGTTGATGCAAATTTCAGAAGACAACCCTCATGCCTGATGTGTGGACCTCTCAGGGAGTTTACTGTGATGTCCAATGCCATAGCCAGAGACACTCAGACTGCCAACCAAGAGAACACGCTTTGAGCTCCAACCTAGAAATGTTTTTGATTAAAAGCCCCCAGACCTGGGCCGGCCTGTGGCTCACTCGGGAGAGTGCGGTGCTGATAACACCAAGGCCACGGGTTCGGATCCCATATAGGGATGGCCGGTTGCTCACTGGGTGAGCGTGGTGCTGACAACACCAAGTCAAGGGTTAAGATCCCCTTACCAGTCATCTTTTAAAAAAAAAAAAAACCCCAGACCCAGAGACTGCGTTTATAGTTTGTTCTAGTCATTAACTTTTGTTTTTCTTTTGTTTCCATTGTTAAAAAATTCT
>NW_007752075.1:0-407 GCF_000696425.1 Galeopterus variegatus | reverse complement strand
TAAGATACATAAGACACTAATTCCAGCAATAATCCAAACTCTTTGTATTTAAACCAGAAAACCAATGGGTAGGATTAAGCCAATGGGCCAAATCATTTAAATGATTAATGGTAATCTTTTGAGCTTTTTTCTAAAGTTGTGTCATGTGTTGTTGAAGTTTGATTATTGAGTTTAATATCTCCATGTAAATCAGAACGAAAAGCTCCATGTAAAAGTTTTTGTACGTCTTTCCATACAGTGAAGGAATTAAAAGGAAAAGAAGTTATATACATGGAGCAGTATCCTGTATCACTATAAAACATATGAGAAATATTAAGATTAGAGATATTAAAGTGTAGGGGAGATGGCAAATATATATGGATTAAAACTTAGCCAATGGTAACATTAGTTATTTAACATAACTTATT
>NW_007752074.1:7985-8984 GCF_000696425.1 Galeopterus variegatus | reverse complement strand
CTGCTTCATCTATAGCTAATGCCCTCAGATGCTTTCTCTCTGCCCTCCAGACCCATTCTCAATACTGTACAGAGAGTGCTAAGCAACAATAAATTCACTGTTCAGAAAAAAAAGAGGAGAATCTGTTCAAATAGCAGAAAACGCAGTGGTGGATGCAGTCCAGGCTGCCCCTCCCCTCAGATGCCTCTGCCCCTCTGGGTGTCCTGCCTTTTCTGACTCCTGGCACAGTTTGCATCCTCTCGGGAAGCTCTGCCCTCAAGCTGCCGGAGCCACGAGAGCCTGAAATGCACTTCCAGGGCATCCAGGAAGAGTGCCCAGTAAGGCAGAGGATGCATGTCCCAGCTCCCTGGCCCCAATTCCCCCCCACCCCACCCCAGGACCTTCTCTGCCTCAGCGCCTTCTGCAGGATTGGTCCCAAGTTCCCTCCATGGGACTGCTGGACTCTGGAGCCCTGTTAGATTCTCCTCCCCAGCCCCACCTCCCTTCTCCCCATCTCTCTTCTTTGGGACTCCTAGTAGCATCCCACTGACACATGACTCTTTCTCTCAGGGTCTCTTTCTGGAGAATCCAAACCAAGGCAAACATACACAATGAAAATTCCCCCTTTTTACCAGTGCCCAACCCCAAGGGCCCCTGCCCAGAAGCATCCGCTCTATGTGTGAACATGTAATTCTGTTTTAGGAGGACATGGTAATTCAGATCACAGAAGTGGAGCCCTGGTTTCTTCATCTGTAAGATGGGAGAGTAACAGTATCTACATAACAAGATTGTTTTGTTGTGGGGATTAAAGTAGTTTTGTGAGTACTTAGGGCAGTGCACGTGTGTGGCAGAACTATGGAAGCATTCATTAAATGACTGAACATATGTACATGTGTATACTTCTCTTTTCTTAAGTTCCTATTTTGACTCATTTATGGGCCAGAGAAGCAGTTTTCTCTGGATTCCTGTGCTGCCTCAGCTATCTGAGTCTTTGAATTAATAGCAGGGAAACACAACTGC
>NW_007752074.1:5586-6039 GCF_000696425.1 Galeopterus variegatus | reverse complement strand
CTTCATTAATTTAGCAGATATGGAAGAAGCATGCCAAAAGTGCATTGGAAGAATGATTTTTGGGTAAGACTATGATGTTTTTGTGGTGTTTGTCAATTTCACAGTGTAAATATTTCCAGCATAGCCAGTTTCAGCCAGCCAACCTGACATCATTGGATACAGAGTTGGGGAAAGATACATGGAATTGATTTTCACAAGCTGGTAGAACCCTACTTCACACACCAACAAAAATACCTGTTTTGCTGTGGATATGATATAAGATTATGATGCCACAAAGACATGTGGCAGCATGTGCCTGACCTTGAGGAGCTCCTGATACAGCCAGGAGCACACAGTTTGTGTGGAAAACTCTTCTACAGTATATCAACTAAGCTTACTAGAGAGGGATTTTTCTGCGAATGTTATAGAAAGCATATCTAAAGATATGGGGGTGGGGCTGGGTCTTAGTCTGTT
>NW_007752074.1:0-2735 GCF_000696425.1 Galeopterus variegatus | reverse complement strand
CTTTTCCTCTGTCTGTTGGGAAGGGGCCCTCCTCTGGGTGTCTCCACTGGGCAGCTCACATTGTGGCACTGGCTTCCCTCAGAATGAAAGGTTGAGCGTGCCCAAGAGGGGAGCCACGACCTCTTTGTAAGAAATTCTCAGATGTGAAGACTCATCCCTTTTGCCATATTGCACACATCCTGAGTGAGCCACTGCATCCAGTCCACAATCAAGGGGTGTAGGGGGGATTACACAGGGTATGAATACAATAAATCAGCTGGCAAAGTCTCTTGGGGTCATCTTAGAGGCTGCCCACCACACCTGAGTAGCACCGTGATGTGGTGGCAGGAGGCTCACACAATGAGTGGCATGTGGGAACTGAGGCCTCCTGAGAGGGCAGCAGCTTCTCTGCTTGCCAGGCATCCCGGGGCCTCGGACTCAGTGCTGGGCATTCTAATTGTCCCCCCTCTCACAGAAATATGCTTTACTGATGGTGTGCAGTTGAATAACTGAAATTAAATATGCACATGACACGGCACTGCTCTAAGTTTCATGTATGCATGTGTGTTTATAATACATATAGTATTAATCCATTTCTGTTGCTTACAACGGAATACCTGAAACTGGGTAATTCATAAAGAAATTGAATTTATTTCTTCCATTTTCAATGGCTGGGAATTTCACTGTCCAGGGGATATATCTGGTGAGGGTCTTCTTCCTGGTGGTGACTCTATGATGACATGGGGTGTCACATGGTGAATGGGCTGAGCAAGAGAGCTAACCTTCTCATGGGCTCTCCTTGTAAAGCCCTCAGAACCATGCCCATGGCCACCCATTAAATCATCAATGGACTAATCCATTCACAAGGGCACACAATTAAATCACCTCTTAAAGGCCCCACCTTTCAATTAGTATATAGGATTTTCCATTCTCTTAACACTGTTACAGTAGGGATTAAATTTCTAACACATGGCATTTTGGGGACACATTCAACCCACAGCATATACGTGTGCATGTGTGCATATATATGTATGTGTGTATGTGTATATATGTATATGTGTGTATGTGTATATATGTCACATATGTATGTATTATAAAATATATATGAAATAAGTAATTCTGGAGGACTGGAGGTGGGTTGGGGAGGAGAGTGAGTCAAGTACAGGGAAACCAGTTCAGAGAAAATGGTCCAGGTGAGAGATGGGAAACATCCCTGGACGGAAGTAGGTGAGGGAGAGTACTTGAAAGGTGTTTAAGATTTCAAAAGGTCAGAAATGACGATGGTCCAGATAGATCCAGAGAGGAGAAGACAACGATTAAGATTTCTACAGTGTTAAATATTAGATAAGATTTCTCATATGTTCAATCTAGATAATACTAATAAATCAAAGCCGGGGTCTGGGGCTGGGAGGACGCGATCTACTCCTTAAACCAGGAGCTCCCTGGGGCTCCCTGTGCACACGGCCTGAGCTGCCCACCCGGTGTGTGTGGTGCAGAGAGGGGGCATCAGCCACACTGCAGCACCTGGCAGATGTGGGAGCCAGAAGCCCAGGCCCAGGGCCGTGCTAGGAAGCGGGAAAACTATTCATGGCCTGACAAGATGAAGGGCCAAATGGTTTCTTCTTAATGCAGGGGCCCCTCTCGGAGAAGAGGGGTTGTTATAATGTGTGCTTTTTATGATGTCCTGCTTTGAAGCAAGCTATTCCCAGGATTTGGAGCAAGGATTGAGGAATAAAGAGCAAGCGAAGGGAGAAAGTCAGGTGTTCAGACAACCAGGGAGGGTCCCCGCGGTCACCCCACCATCCCTGCTGCTGTTCCCATTGCCCCTCTGCTGGGCCCCCTCTGCTGGGCACGACCTCCGGGCTTTCTGCTCTGCTCACCCAGAGACCCGCTCCCCAGCCGCCTCCTCAGCCTCCCACTGCAGGGCGCTGGACAGCACTCATCTGGCACTCAGATCTAACACGTCGGGTGGCAGTTTTCCTTCTAATGCCATAATGTTCACACTGCCGGGTATTCTGGCTCATAGTAAGTGTCACTTCTCCCTGGAGAAGCGTTCTCTGATCTTATTACACACGGGATTGTGACAGTATCCATCATCAAGAACAGTAAGATGCAAAATGGTGAAAATGTGCAGGAAACCTCTCAGTGATTATCTCTGTTTAATTACTGAGACTGAATGTGACTGTTTGGACACTCCGTCTCACCTGTGCCGCCTCTTTGGTGGCAGCCGTAGAATTCTCTTTGTGCATGGGACAGTCCACTGGTGATGGACTCGGAGCAGGTTCACAGGCGCCTTCCTAGTGGACCAAAGTTGAAAGTGGTGCCATTTTACACCTGCGTACAGTAGTCACTGGCTGCTGTCCTCGATGTGTTCTGCACACCTCCCTGTGGAGAAAGGAGAGAAACACAGAAATGACACCACGGTCTGCATGGGCGCAGGAGGTGTGGCCAGGGCCAGCTGGTGGAATCATCAGGGTTGTACGAGCCACGCATCTCAGTGGAAGCACCACCAGGGACAGCGAATCTGACCTCAAGACCGCTCCACACAGCTGTTGTGTGGGCTCCCTCCTTCTATTTAACAGTTTTAAAATTTGAATTATTAGCATGTTTATTTATGCCTAGACTGCTTACATAGTAGCTTGGAAACACTGATGCTATAAAATAAAGATGCATTTAAGAAAAAGTGAAAAGACTAGAGTCCACTTCTAGTCCAGGGGGTGGGGGTGCTGCTGAGGTGTGGGAGGCGAGAAGCCGAC
>NW_007752073.1:10395-11103 GCF_000696425.1 Galeopterus variegatus | reverse complement strand
TGTGTGTGTGTGTGTGTGTGTGTGTCTTTTTTTTCATATAAATGATGTAGATTTACTCATTCATTCTAGTGGCTGCTTAACAATCCTTTAACCGTTTTCTTTCTGATTGACATTTCTATAGGAAGTTTCAATTTTTTTCACTAATCCAATAAAATGCTTCAGGGAAGCACCATTATGCATATATCTTGGTGCACTATGTTCAGGTATTTCTGTGGGACACATTTCTAGAAGTGGAATAACAGAGTCAAAGGGGTGCAGCATACACATTTAAAAATTTAATACGTACTGCTAAATTCTCCACCTCAAATGCTACCAGTTTATGTCCCCCATCCATAGTATATGAGAGTCCCTGTTCCTCACAACCTTTCCAACATTGCATATGATCATGTTTTAAAACTTTTGCTGAATCTGATGGGTGAAAAAACGTGTTACTGCCTTAAACTTCCTCGAATGATGGTATGACTGAGCATTCCTTAAATGTTTGCTGGCCATTCTTCTAAGAATTAACTTTGTATAGCTTTTCTGCATTTAAGAATTTGGTTGTACATGTGATTTTCTTATTAGTTTATAGCAGCTCTTTACAATTATGGCTTTTATTTATTTATTTATTTTTTAAAAGATGACTGGTAAGGGGGTCTTAACCCTTTACTTGGTGTTGTCAGCACCATGCTCACCCAGTGAGCTAACTGGCCATCCCTATATGGGATC
>NW_007752073.1:6807-8985 GCF_000696425.1 Galeopterus variegatus | reverse complement strand
CCGTGGCCTTGGTGTTATCAGCACCGCACTCTCCCGAGTGAGCCACGGGCTGGCCCCAATTATGGCTTTTAGCCCTTACAAATATAACAAATATTTTCTTCTAGTTCACTTACTTCTTAATTTTGTTTATGGATTCTTTAATTTTGCAAACATTTTTTCTGGGGGGGTCCAAACCTGTTAATATTTTCTTTTGTGGTTTTGATATTGTGTCTTGCTTGAGTAGGTATTCTTGACTACCACAATAAAAACATACTCTCATGATTTTGAAAATAATCTTCATATGCCTCATTTCTCTTTCATAATTTTGGTTCTCGACCAACTTTTGGTTTTATTAACCAAATCTGTCTTTTTCTATTTCATTTTTTATTTTACATTTTTTCTATTTATCTGATATCTATCCTGTTGTCTTTTTTTTTTTTTAGCTTTTTGAATTGACTACTTAGTTCACTTCTTTTCCATCTTTCTTGGTTTCTAACGAATATATTTACGGCTATAAAATTTCCTCTGAAAACCATTTTATGATATGTTGTATCATAGATTTTCACGATAATGTTCCTATTACTATTCTTTCCTAAATTTTCTGTAATTTCAGCTTGTATTTTTTTCTGAGTAAGTTTGATATGCTTTGTTATTAATTTCTATTTTTTTGTTTTGTTTTATACTGGGGTCTGTTTCTACTTTTTGGAATATATTTATTGCCTGTGTGTGGTGGTACTTAAGAGAGATCATTTATATATGTTCTATATGCATTTGGAAAGAATGTGTATTCTCCATAATATTATTAATTGTGATATTATATATATATGTAATTATATTTAAATATATGGGCTGACCAGGTCACTCACTTGGGAGAGTGTGGTGCTGATAACACCAAGGTCAAGGGTTCAGATCCCTGTACTGGCCAGCCACCAAAAAAATAAAAAGCAAAAAATATAAAACATAACAACATTAAATTAAGCTTTTTAATTGTCATTCAACAACCTCTTTGTATGATAAGGGTTTTCATTGTAAGCAACAGGCTCTGACTTTAGTTAGCTTAAACAAGAAAGAAATTTATTGGGAAGATATGGAAAAACAACCATTGAAGAAAAAGTTGAGGAGCCAGGTCTTGAAAAGGACAGCATTCAGGACAGTTTTGGGGCTCCAGAGAGCAAGAGCTAAACGAGCAGCTCTTCAGGATGACAGTGACCACGAGGAGTCATGACCACTGGCCTGTGCGGTCTCGTTCCTGCTAGTGCACTTTCTTTTTCCACCACGCCGTCTTGTAGTCTTGTAATACTCCCTGTGTGTCTGCAGCAGATGCAGGTTATGACATCAGAAGCCGTGAATGAGGTGGTCGTTTAGTACAGAGGGTGGAGCAGGGCCAGGAGGACTCTTCTCTGAGGGATTCCTTTCCTCGTGGTGGCTGTAAGTCCCCTGGGACACTGCCCAGTGACTCTGCTCTCATTCCCAAGTGTGGGAGCCCATGTCCAGTCTGAGGAATCCCATTCTAGACAGCATATTATCTGCCGGCAGTGGGATGGTGGGAGGGGACCGTGGGTAACATTTTAGGAGTTTGGTGGAGCTCTGCTGGCAAAACTTCCTTTTAGAGGTTCTCTCTTTGGCTTGTGTGGAGTTGTTTTTTAATCAGGCATATTGGGTTTGGAAATCGACATGATCCCAACTCTTCCGTATTATCCAGATATTCCCAACTGTCCTGGTTTGCTGCTGCTGCTGCGTTCTCCTGGCATTCCAGCACAGTGATCAATTTGCTTTTTATTTTTATATTTCTTTTGTCATTTCAATAGCTTTTGGAGGAAGGAGTGATAAAAATCTGTGTTTAGTCAGCCCTCTGTAACCATAAATCTGAATTTTCTCTCTCTTCACTGTAAATTTTATGAAGTCTAGATACAGATCAGTATTTCCTCTTTTTCCTCTGTCTCTTTCTTTTCACCTATGTAGTATTTGCATGTGTGTGCGCGTGTTTACGTCTAATAGGACTGCAGAGCTTATTAAGAAACCCAGCTGTCTCCTGCACACTTCTCTCCACGCTGAAGGTCTGCACCCTACAGGCAACAACTCTGATCTCTTTGGCCCTTTCTTCTGGCGGTTTACCTTCTTATTTCTATATATGCTCATTCTACTATTTCTTGATTTTTCAATTTTAGGCATTGTCTATTGATAATGAAAATTTTGTTC
>NW_007752073.1:4629-6405 GCF_000696425.1 Galeopterus variegatus | reverse complement strand
CCTCTGTAACCATAAATCTGAATTTTCTCTCTCTTCACTGTAAATTTTATGAAGTCTAGATACAGATCAGTATTTCCTCTTTTTTCCTCTGTCTCTTTCTTTTCACCTATGTAGTATTTGCATGTGTGTGCGCGTGTTTACGTCTAATAGGACTGCAGAGCTTATTAAGAAACCCAGCTGTCTCCTGCACACTTCTCTCCACGCTGAAGGTCTGCACCCTACAGGCAACAACTCTGATCTCTTTGGCCCTTTCTTCTGGCGGTTTACCTTCTTATTTCTATATATGCTCATTCTACTATTTCTTGATTTTTCAATTTTAGGCATTGTCTATTGATAATGAAAATTTTGTTCCCTTTGCTGCCCCTTTCCACTCTCCTCATGCTTTCAATATGGTTACAACACATTTTAAAAAGCTAAACCGGTATTTAGTGTGTACCTTGTTGTGACAATATAAATATTGTTTGTAGCTGAGCCATGCAGAGTACTATGATTATATTCCTTTTCTTGCAAAACTTCTCTATTTTTCCTAGAAGTAGTAATTGTTTTATTTATTTGCATGATTTTGCTTTAGCTGGCCCTTACTGGCTCTTGATAGCCAATTGCGGGCATCTCCTATTGTGCCAACTCTGTGTTCAGTGACTTCACGTTGGCAGCTTGAAATGGGCTACAGCAGAAGTATTTACGCCATAGAAATGCTACAAATCAGGGCTTCTTTTTTGTTTTTCTTCTTTATAGAGATGGTTTACCAATACACCAGTAAATGCACCTATCATTAATTTCTCATTAATGATATTAATAAAATATCATCAAGCTCTCAAAATTTTCCCACAGTGTGATAAAACTCTCCACAATATAGTAAAAAACATGTAATCTGCCTGTCAATTTTTTTGCTGGAGACATCGCTCCTGGAGCTTTTCTACTCTTGCTCCCATCTAAGACTAATTTCCAGCCATTGTCCTGTGGGTTCTCCTAACCTCATGCCTGTGCTGGATCACCTGCTTCCGCAATTCTACATCTTCCTCTTTCTTGGCTTATTCCCTCATTTTTGAGGAGAGTATCTTCCAGTGGCTTCCTGGAAAAAGGTTGCAGAGAAGGTAAGTATTTTGAGATCTTGCATGCTCCAAAATATTTTTTCTCTCGTCATCTTCGATTGATGCCTAATTAAAATTGCATCTCTAGAGTTATTCTCCCACTAGAATTATTATCTTTCTTAGAAATAAAGCAATCCCTACATAACCATAATTTTGAAGACTCAATACAAAATAAGAATGTAAAATATTAATTTTTTTATATTGATTACAAGTTGAAATACTAATATTTTGGATATGTTGGGTTAAATATAAAGCATGTTATTAAATTAATTTCACCTGTGAGTTTCTTGCTTTGTTTTTACTTTTTAAATGTGGCTACCAGGAAATTTAAAATTACATATGTGGCTCACATTAAATTTCTAATGATGTGTGCTGGTCTAGCAGCCTGATTAAGTTCATGTTAAATATTTTTGGCAAGCATACTTGTAAATGATGTTGTGTATTTCAAATTGCATCACATTGGAAGGCACATATGTCATATTGTCTCACTGTTAGTGACGCTAACTTTGGTACTTGGTTAAGAGGGAGACTGCCAGAACTCGTTATTGTTAAGAACCCACTTCTCTCTTTGCAATTAAAAAATCCATGCAAATATCCTGATACCAAAAATCTATTCACCTCATGTGTGGAATATACTATAAAGCAAATGTACTTCACAGGGCCTGGTTTTCCAAAGTCTTGCAGT
>NW_007752073.1:3582-4163 GCF_000696425.1 Galeopterus variegatus | reverse complement strand
GGCTTCTCACTGCTCGAAAAAGATGGGCTTTGAGTAATCCTTTGCATCTCTGTCACCCAGGGGAAGTGGGGTGATAAATCTGTGGGGGCAAAGCAATACAAAGCAACACCCATGGTCTAGCAGTCTTTGAGGATCCTTGCCTGAAACACAGATTACACTGAAGGTTGCGAAATGGTGATTTTCTTATTCCGTCAGTCCATCTGCATTTATTAGCTGGCATTCATCTGTACAGAAGCAATTCTCCCTCCTCCCCTTATATATACACACACACACATATACACACGTATACACATATACACGGGTACATGAAATTTACACTTGTTTGTTTAATGTGTTACAACCAATTACAGTCATTCTTTTTGATGCTTACAGCACTTCCTTGCATATTCCCAGCCCATTTCTTCAAAGAACTGTTGTTCCTTTTAGTGCTGGTTAAATTGCTTCTTAAAGCCACTTGAGATGAATCTTTTTCAAGTATAAGAAAAACATTGATACAATTTTATGGAATATAGCTGCTAATGCTTTGTCTATACATATTAGTTCCATCTATATTGCTGATCATAGAATTAAAGCATTACACC
>NW_007752073.1:0-834 GCF_000696425.1 Galeopterus variegatus | reverse complement strand
GGGAGCGCCACCACGCTTCCCAAGCGGCGCACTGTAGCAGTGCGCCACCGGGCCGGCCCCTAGCTTTGCAGGTTTTAACTTGATTCCTTTTTCTATTCAAATGTCTCAGATTGCTTTCATTCATACACAGCATATAATCAAAAGTGCCAAAGTCTGCAGTGGGTGATGGACACATGTGACCTGCTCAGCCACCTTCCTGTGTGCAGACTCCCACCTCCTTTTGCACTATCTAAATCCTCCCCCTACCCTCAAGGGTGAGCTTACTCACATCTCCAGTGAAGCCTCCCAGATCACCTCCGCTTGATGAGATCCCTTCTCTTCCTGAGCAGTGGTAACGAGTGGGCACTCTGCAAACTGTGAGTTTGACTTTGAACAAGTTCTTTAACCTTTCAATGCTTCTATTTGTAAAATGAGTATAGTAATAATTCCCTTTATGTAATTATTGCAAGAATTAAGTGATATAAAGTGTTTAGTAGCATGCCTAGCATTAGCTAAATGCTCAATTAATTATTGTCTCAACTCCAATAGTACTTACTGTCTGAACACTTGGAGATTATTTGCTGGTTTGAATTGTTAGTTACATAGCTGTATTAGTCCTTTTCTGTTGCTTATAACAAAATACCTGGAACTGAATAATTTATAAGAAAACAAATTTATTGCTTACAGTTTTGGAGGCTGGGGAGTCCAAAGTACAGGGAACACATTTGGTGAAGGCCTTGGGGGTAGTGACAATGACCCAGGGGCGTCACATGGCATAAAATGGCAGATCAGAGAGAGACTGACCTCTCGTGTGCTCTCCTTTTTTTTTTTTTTTTTTTTTTTTTCTTTTTTTTT
>NW_007752072.1:8738-8985 GCF_000696425.1 Galeopterus variegatus | reverse complement strand
GTTGAGAGTCTGGGCAGGATGGGATCCACTCTCAAAGGCACCCAAGAACACTTAGGGACCCAGACACCAAATTTTGATTAGGAGTATGGGGACCCTGACTCCCTGAGCGTGACTATGATTAACCCACCACTAATGTCCCACTCTTTCCTTGTCAGTTGCTTACATGGACGCAGAGACCTCAGAAAGCTGTGCACAGCATCTCTGTGCCTCTCGCCCAACCAACACTTAGCATGAGGGCCTGATGTCC
>NW_007752072.1:5211-5712 GCF_000696425.1 Galeopterus variegatus | reverse complement strand
CTCTGGGGCACCGACATTCCACTGCACCCCTTTCGACGAGCCCATGCCTTCCATTTCAGACTTCGTCAGGCCCCTTACATCTGTGCTTTTCACTTTAATTGTTTCTTCTCCTGAGAGGTGATGATGAGGGAAAGAGATATCTGGCTGTCATTCCCACTGCTGAGTCAGGTCTTCCTCCAAATCTCCTGCTCTAACATGCCTCCTTTGCCTCCGGACTGCAAAGCATTCCCAGCTTGCATGGGCTGTCCTCCTCCACCTGGTTCTCCCTGAGATGCTTGTACTCGTGTTTTCAGTGGAAAGACCTGGAGGAGACAGGAATGGGGAAAAGGAAAAGAAGAACCGCATCAGGAAAGAATTCCTTTTGTGATACTAGAAGCGCCCTGCTCAAGGAGATTGATGAGATTAAACAAGGTGTTAAAAAAGTACGTCTTAGACAGAGAGGAAGATGAGTGGCAAGCATTTGGGGAAAAATATGGAAGGTGCCAGAGGAGTTCTATAACA
>NW_007752072.1:2808-3337 GCF_000696425.1 Galeopterus variegatus | reverse complement strand
GAACATGACATGCATAGAAAGATGTGTACAGGGGCTGGCACCTTACAGATGCTCACTCTGAAGACGATGGTGTACTTGCTTCCAGCGCACTACCTATGCATCCCTGTGCATGTGCAAGCACGTACTGTGTTACACTATAGTTGCTAACATGAGAGCATAATTGGATATATTTCCTAGTTAATGTCCATTCTCCTACGTCATTTCTGCGAGTATAGGTACACCAAAATTGTCCTGATATTTCCAAACTCCAATGGAATTTCCGACATTACAGGAATGTGTTCTGCAGAAGCTGCAATTGTTTTATCCGTCCTACTTTTCCTATCTTTCCAACCCCAATACTCCATTCATATGTCCTCTATACGTCGTCCAAATAAGTGTCATGACTGTTTTCTGCACTTTACCTGGTGCAATATTGTCTTCACATACTATGTTTTGTGATGCAAAACTTCTCCCCTTAACAAATGAGTGTATGTATGTCTTTGTTCACGCACACTGCTCGACATAACAGGAAATGTGTCACGATGATGAA
>NW_007752072.1:1997-2465 GCF_000696425.1 Galeopterus variegatus | reverse complement strand
ATGTCTTTGTTCACGCACACTGCTCGACATAACAGGAAATGTGTCACGATGATGAAATACATGTACTTTGGAGACGACAATCATCACACAATCTTCCCTGAACGAGGGTGCTCACTCAAGGGTGCTGGGTTCTCAATCCCAGGGTTCACCTGAGGACACACAACTACAGGAGGAAAGAATAACAGGTGACTCGACTGCTTCGGTCTCCCCTCAGCTGTACCTGCTAGCCCCTCTAAGAAAACAGGTGTGATCGAGCACCCTCAAGAGTGACCACCCACACAACAAAACACAAGCACGCACTCTTTCTCCCACTTGCTCACACAGGCTCACTGCCACATACATGGAGTTGTTAGTAACCCAAGATGCCTGGCGTGGAAATCTACAATCTAGCTCGCTGTCTGTACACGTCCCCCCTGTAGTTGCTTCCAGTAGGAATGCTACTTTGCATTCCGTTTAGTTCCTCGTTTT
>NW_007752072.1:0-476 GCF_000696425.1 Galeopterus variegatus | reverse complement strand
TAGTCACGGGCTAGACCCCCCCTTAGGGTTCTACCTAACCATCTCTGCCCTAAAGCTTTGCCTCCGTCCCGAGCATCAGGAAGGGGCAGAAAGGGATTGGGCGAAGTTCGATGAGGAGAGAAAAAAGGAAACAAAGCTGCCAATGCAGGGCCCTGAGCCACTGAGTAATACCTATGCCCCTATCCTGTACCCTCCTCTCCCGGCATTCTCACCCCGCCAAAGTTTAGCTGAAGGAGAGAAAGCGGCACCTGAAGAAGTGGAGGAGGCTAGTCCACCTTTAAAAACATCCCCGGCAGAGCCGCAGGCTTTTCCTGTCCTGGCTCGCTGGGAACCCCCAGCTGTCTGCAGCCTGTGGGGGGAAGCGGCCCCTTCAGGCCTATCTGGTCAATGTTGTAAAAGAACTAAAAAAGGCTGGTGCCGGGGCCGGGACTTTATCCTCAGCCTTGCAGGCTCAGACACAAAACATAATCGAAGCC
>NW_007752071.1:8761-8986 GCF_000696425.1 Galeopterus variegatus | reverse complement strand
CCTGCTAATAAGTGGATTTTGTTGTCCTTGGAAGGGACCTTAAGAGCCTCTGTGGTTTGTTTTCTTCCTTCTCTCCAGGGAAATGAAACTCCTGTCATTCAAGGTTGGTGACTGGCTAGCTGCCCTGTTTTTAAAGATCTCCTGGGACTAAGATCTTTAAGTCTCCCTTCCTAAATTACCCAATCTCCTTCACAGTTAAGTAGTTTTTCTTCATATTGAAGTAAA
>NW_007752071.1:2457-3053 GCF_000696425.1 Galeopterus variegatus | reverse complement strand
TGGGCTACTTCCTCCTTTTTAACAGCTGAATGGTACTCCACTGCATGAATGTTAAGGGCTCTTCATAAAATCTGCTGGAAACATTTTAAGGACAACCAGTGCATCTAAAGGAAACCTCCAGAGTCTATTTGTGGTAAGACACAAACCATTAGCTAAGGATTTAATGGGCTAGTGGAAAAGAACAAATTCACAGAGTGGAAGGACCATAGGGGTTTATCAGGTAGCATTCTTTGGCTCAGAACCACTGTGGGGATCTGTATTTTTAATTTGTAGAAGGAGGAAACAAATCCCAGAAAAAAATATATGAAAGAGGGAGAGACCCTTTTAGCCTGGTTCATGGGAGAAGTGTGAATCATGAGAGTTAGAAAACTACTTAGGAAAATGAAAGAAAGTGAGCCGAGACGCTGAGTACCTTTCAAGCTTTATTAAAGGAAAAGAATCTGGCGGGCTGCACGGGCTGCGCTCAAAGTGATGGCAGCCCAGGGCTGTCCTCAAAATGGGGGACAGCACCAGGTGTGGGGGTGGTAGAGCCTATATAGGTGCCAAGGGCTGGCTGATACCATCAAGGAGGGGCATTATGCTAATGTGGAAACTAT
>NW_007752071.1:0-503 GCF_000696425.1 Galeopterus variegatus | reverse complement strand
GCCAGCAGCCTTTGTCATATTCATGAAGGTTGTGATGTTAGGTTCCCTAGAAAAAAGGACTCTGAGGGAGATTTGTGTGTGTGTGTGTGTGTGTGTGTTAAAATATGTACAGTAGTCCCTCCTTATCCTCAGGGATACGTCCCAAGACCCCTAGTAGATGCCTGAAACTGCGGCTAGTATGAAGCTTACTGCCATCAATCAGAACACATGTCTGTTCATGTCTCCTGCCCACAAATTTAATGCCTCTTCCATGTTAACTAAGCACTTATCATGCACTGTGGCCATAACTTTTGCAGTTCGAGGTGTGACAGCAAAACTAGCACAAATTTCTTTTTCCTTCTTCACAATTTCATGAATAGAAGATTCATTCTTACCATAGATCTGCTAAGCATACAATTTCTTTATTAAGAACTTTGACTTGGGCCGGCTCGTGGCTCGCTCAGGAGAGTGTGGTGCTGATAACACCAAGGCCATGGGTTTGGATCCCGTATAGGGATGGCCGG
>NW_007752070.1:8705-8986 GCF_000696425.1 Galeopterus variegatus | reverse complement strand
TACATCAACACCAAGAATATTTTCAAAATTAGTAAATCTAAGTAATGACTTTTATTTTACCGCTGTAATAATCTCTCTCTCCCCAAGCCCATTGAAGTTACAATAAAGACACTTATAAATATATGTTATCACGGGAAGACAAAGTGAGTAAAAAAGACAGCAGCAAAGGGCAAAACATTCTGCATATTTTTTCCCAGTGACAGGAAGAGGTTTAAGAACGGATACCAATTTAGCTACATGGAAGAAGTTATGATGTAAGTGGCTATATAACTCCAGAAATT
>NW_007752070.1:5935-7054 GCF_000696425.1 Galeopterus variegatus | reverse complement strand
TACCATAATTCATGTCAATATGTATTAAACAACTACAGAAGCCAGGCACAGAAAAACAAATGCCACGTGATCTCACTTACATGTGGAATCCAAAAAAGTTGAACTTGTAGAAGTAGAGAATAGAATGATGGTTACTACGCTTGAGGTGGCAGGGGAAGGAGTATATGGGCAGTTGCTGGTCATAAGGTACAAAGATTCAGAGAGACAGGAGGAACAAGTTTTGAGATCTATTGCACAGCAGGGTGACTATTGCCAATAACAAGGTGTTGCACATTTCAAAATAGCTAAGGAAATTTCAAGAGTATAATCACAAAAAAATACTAAGTAAGGGAGGTGATAGATATGCTAATTAGCTTTATTTAATCATTCTACATTATTTATATGTATCAAAACATCACATTGTACTTCATAAATGTATACACATATGATTTGTCAATTTAAATAATATTAAGAAAAAACTACACAATACTGGAGTAGACAGAGTGAGTTAGAGGTAATTTATATGTGGTTTCTGCCTTTTAGAGGTCCTCAAGAATTTATGATTAAAAACATTAAGTATCAAAAGGAGGGTGGACTAAAAGGGCTTAGGGTGCATTCCTCTGACAAAAAGGAACTTTGCATCTTTTTAAAATGAAAATTGACCACTTATATTTCCTGCACAAAGCCCTCCAAAAGCTGTTGGCAGCCCCACCCACTGTGCAGAAGCAGCTGGATGGGTCACTCCACTGAAGGCCTGCCTAGCAGCCCCACTCACCACCCAAGAAGCAGCTGGATAGATCCGTTCACTGAAACCCCACTTATGGGTCTCCCCCACTTCCTGAGAAGTGGCTCAGCAGCCACTAAATAAGAGAAGAAATTAATAAAATTGAGATTAAAAATACAATACAAAAATTTAATCAAACGAAAACTTGGTTCTTTGAAAAGATAAACAAAATTGACAAACCATTAGCCAGAGTAACCAAAAAAAAAGAAAAAGAAAAGAAAAGAAAAGACACAAATAAATAAAATCAGAATTGGAAATGAAGACATTACAACAGATAGTACCGAAATGCAAAGGATGTTCAGAGACTATTATGAACAACTATACACCTATCTGAAAACCTAGAGAAAATAGATAAA
>NW_007752070.1:0-4374 GCF_000696425.1 Galeopterus variegatus | reverse complement strand
GTACTGGCACAAAAACAGACACATAGACCAATGGAACAGAATAGGGAATTCAGAAATAAGTTCACACACCCATAGCCAACTTATTTTTGACAAAGGAGCCAAGAACATACATTGGAGAAAGGACAGCCTGAATAAATAGTGCTGGGGAAATTGAAGATCCAGAATCAGAAGAATGAAATTAGACCCCCTATCTCTCTCCCATACACCAAAATCAATTCACAATAGATTAAAGACTTAAATGTAAGACTGTAAACTATAAAACTTCTAGAAGAAAACATAGGGGAAACACCTCAGGACATAGCTCTGGACAAAGTATGTATGAATAATACTTCAGAAGCACAGGGAATAAAAGCAGCAATTAACAAATAGGAATATATCAAGCTAAAAGCTTCTGCACAGTAAAGGAACAATCAACAGAGTGAAAAGACAACCTGCAGAATGGGAGAAAATATTTGCAGACTATGCATTTGACAAGGGATTAATATACAGAATGTATAAAGAACTAAAACAACTCTATCTTTAAAAATAATCCAATTAAAAATGTGCAAAAGAACTGAATAGACATTTTCCAAAAGATATACAACAGCCAACAGGCATATGAAAAAAATGCTCACCATTGCTGATCATCAGAGAAATGTAAATCAAAACTACAATGAGATATCATTTCACCCTATTCAGAATGGCTATTATCAAAAAGACAGAAAATAACAAATGCTGGGAAGGATGTGGAGAAAGGAGAACTTTCATACATTGTCGGTGGGAATGTGTATTAGTACAGTCATTATGGAAAATAGTATGAAGATTTCTCAAACAACTATTGATCGAACCACCATATGATCCAGCAAACTCACTACTGAGTGTATATCCAAAGGAATGAATATCAATAAGTCAAAGGACTACCTGCATTCCCAAGTTTGCACAGCTCTATTCACAATACCCAAGATTCAGAACCAACTTAAATGTCCTTCAACGAATTATTGGATAAAGAAAATAGGGTATATATAGGTAATGGAACACTATTCAGCCATAAAGAAAGAATGGAATTCTGGCATTTGTAGCAACGTGGATGAGCTTGGAGAAAATTATAAGTGAAAGAAGCCAGGGAAACTCCAGAGAAATTCACACTCAGATGTGGAAGCTAAAAAAGTTGATCTCATAGAATAGAGAGTAGAATGGTCTAGAAACTGATCGGGGAAGGCAAGAGGAGGACAAAGAGAGTGTGGTCATTCGATACAAAATATTAGCGAGATAGTGAGATAGGGATCTGGGGTTCCACAGTAATATAGGAAGACTACAGTCAACAACAAAATGCTGTGTATCTTCTAATGGCAAGTGAAGATGATGTTGAATGTTCCTAACACAAAGAAGTGACAAATGTTTGAGGCGAGGTAATAAATAAACTAAGCACCCTGATATGATCATTGCACACAGTATGAATGTACCCAAATTTCATATTGTACTCTATAAATGTGTACAATTATCATGTCTCATTTAAGGATAATAAATTTAAAAGAGGGGGAAAAATAGAAATAGAAAGTAGGATAGTGGTTACCAAAGGCAGGGAAAGGGAAGGGGAGAGGGGGGACTGGGAAAGGTTGTTAGACCGATAAAAAGTTACAAAGTTACAGTTAGATAGGAAGAATAAGTTCTGGTGTCCTAGGCTGACAATGGCTAATAACATTGTATCGTGTATTTCAAGATGGCCAGAAAAGAGGATCTTGAATGAGATAACAACAAAGAAATGATAAATGTTTAGGTGATAGATATGTTAATTATTCTGATTAGATCTTTATGCAATATATGCATGTATTGAAACAACAAACTGTACCCCATAAAAATGTACAGTAAAAAAAAATTAAAATTTAAAACGAAGTATCAAAAGGAAGGTATACCAAATAGGTAATGGGTACACAGAAACCACACTATTACTGCAGACTAGGGAGTCTTCAAGGTGGAGATGGTACTTGAAAGTCACAGTCACTAACAAGAGTCCCAAACTCTGTGTGAACTTGAAACCATAGATTTTCCACTTGTAACATGGAAACTAATCTACCTTCGCTTTTCACCTCACACTAAAATTTCAGGAAGAGAATGGAGAGGTAAATACAAGTGTGGTCATTCACAAGATTCAAGGAAAGTTTACATGCCAATGAAGCAATAAGTCATCATCCAGCCCGAAGTACATACAGTTATCAGCACCAGAGTATGGTAAAAACTTAAAATATAGATGACCCAGAAGATGATCTTAGATATCCTTCCATGTTTAACTAGCAAGAACAAGTAGAGAGATATTTGGTTACAGCTCTAACCCTGGAAGATGCTATGTGCCTGCCCCACCTCTGCCCACCGGTGGCCTCCTGAAAGCCAGAATATTGGTAGATAAGACCCATGGCAACAATTCTGTAACCATGGTCCTCTGTAATTTGGGGCTGCATCTCAGAGTGTCTGAGATGACCATATCCATCAGAGCAGATTGAACATCCCAGTTTTCCTGGAACAATCCTATTTATTAGCACTTCCCTTCACTCTCAAAAATGTACCTATTTAGATAACTAGCTGTATGGGCACCATAACTATATCCCATTTTCCATGGGACATGCAGAGAAGGGCCACAGACACCCATTTTCTTAATGGCAGCATCCTCAGTAAAAGTGCTGAGGACAGACTGAGGAATAGCTGTGCAAAACACAAAAACTCCCTAGAAACTCTGTCTTGAGCTTCCCATGATTTGCAAAAGATAAGCTGTTATCAATTCAGTCTACCTTCATTCTGGCAAATGATATTCGTCCCTGATTACATTTTTGTTTGTTCACTTGCTTAACAGATTATCAGCTGTACCAAATTTATGTTAGAAGCTTCTAGGAGGCAACTACTCATGTGGTGCTGGGGAAAATGTAGGAAAATGATCAGGACCCCAAAGATGTTCATAATCTTGCCGAGCATTTGATGTAAATAGGCACATGCACTCAGGTGTTCCTTGGTTATCGTCTAATGTAATTGCGCATGTGCACCCAGGTGTCCTGGGTTATGGACTTAAGCATAAAGGATGAGTGGCTCTGATCCATGGTGCCTCCCACCCCTGGGATGCCCCCAGGGTGGGTGGGCCATGGGGAGGCCTCTACTGCTGCTGGAAACTGCCGCTGCTGCTGCTAGTGCCCCTGGGACCCTTCACAAGGCCACTGCCACCTCTGGACCTGTAAGCCATTGGACCTATAAGCTGCTGCTGCTGCTAAGGACTGAGCTTGTGTCGTCTGCCAACAGCTCGCAGAATCTTTCCCAATTATTTAGTATGGACTTGCGTGTGAGGGGTCTGGTGACCCAGTCTGTACAATGGGTTTGAAGGGTCTGAGCCCTAACTCTGACAATGTAAGTGGAAACTTAGTATAACTAAAATAACGAAAACATTTTGGCTTTAGTTATGATTTGCCTAGCTTTACATGTGGCATAACCATGATGTTGCCAGGGATGAGGAGAGAGCACGCATGCCTTATTTTGTACTTTACAAAGAATTTATCACAATTATTTCAACTCATTCTCAGAAATCTTTGAGATATCCTCATTTTACAGCCAAAGAAACTGGAGCCAAGTTCATGATTGAGCATTAGTTGGTGTTGAATTGATGGTGCGAGGACTTAATTGGCCTTCTGAATACAAATTTTAATCTCTCTCCAGCAGACTACACCTCACTGTTTTTGTTGATAGTGCTTATGGCTACCACCAACACAATGGCAGAAATGGAAGGGATCAGGAAACCTAGTAGGCACTTTAGAGGCTTTTAAAATTATTTTAGATCTTCTTCCCTTGCCAACCCCTTACTCTCATCTAGGTGCTTTACTCTTGCCGGTCACTTGATCCAGCCTGGAAGGATCTTCCTTCACCAGCTTTATACCTCCCACTTGTTATTCAGGTCCTCGCCTCCTCCACAAGGCCCTCATTGATGCCTCAGATCCATGGGGATGTCTCTCTTCTCTGAGTTCTTACACCATTGACACATAGAAACATGCATTTGGAAACACCAACACAATGGCAGAAATGGAAGGGATCAGGAAACCTAGTAGGCACTTTAGAGGCTTTTTAAATTATTTTAGATCTTCTTCCCTTGCCAAACCCTTACTCTCATCTAGGTGCTTTACTCTTGCCGGTCACTTGATCCAGCCTGGAAGGATCTTCCTCCACCAGCTTTATACCTCCCACTTGTTATTCAGGTCCTCGCCTCCTCCACGAGGTCCTCATTGATGCCTCAGATCCATGGGGATGTCTCTCTTCTCTGAGTTCTTACACCATTGACACATAGAAACATGCATTTGGAAATTCAGTTGTGGACTGTTTTTATATAACTGTTTCTTATCTCCCTAGTATCTTTTGAATTCACTG
>NW_007752069.1:8722-8987 GCF_000696425.1 Galeopterus variegatus | reverse complement strand
GAATTTTAAATCAAAGTTAAGTCTATAATGAAAATGTAAATTATGTTATATAATGTAAAATGGATATTCACATTACAAGGTTGATACTTTTGTTTTTATTATCCTTACATAAGAAAACCAATATCATCTCTACTCAAAGAACAACTTGCATTTCTAAGATAATTTATTTAGTAATTTCCGATTAACATAAAGCAGTTTGATTTAGAATGAATATATAGCCAATTAAGAACCATTACTAATTTTTCTTTTGGCAAATTAATACTTT
>NW_007752069.1:5962-6439 GCF_000696425.1 Galeopterus variegatus | reverse complement strand
CCATCACTGGTTTAGAAATAGTCCTCGGAAGAAGTCTTAAAACCTTGTAGTATAGTTAATGGTATTTTTTTTTTCTACTTTGTGAACAAGGACCCAGTATTTTCATTCTCTTCTGGTCCTCACAGTGCCCAGAACAATATCGTGCAGTCAGTCCTAATATTATAACTTTCTTTGCCCATATTTTCTATCATTCATTTCCCCCCCAAAGCCTTTTTATTTATTTTGTACTCATGTTTATTTTCTTCACTTTTCTCTTCTGTATTTTAATTGCTACATTTTTTTCATGGTGTCAGTTTGCTCTTTATTTTCATTCTTTTTTTTTTTTTTCCTTTTTGTCTTTTTTCATGACCGGTAATGGGATCGCAACCCTCAGTGTCACGCCCATACCGCAACCAGCAACGGGATCGCAACCCTCAGTGTCGCGCCCGCAGCGCGCTCAACCAGTGAGCGGACCGGTCTCTATATGGGATCCGAACC
>NW_007752069.1:0-1133 GCF_000696425.1 Galeopterus variegatus | reverse complement strand
TTGGCGGGAGCGCCGCCACGCTCCCAAGCAGCGCACTCTCCAGTGCGCCACCGGGCCAGCCTAACACAAACAGAACTTTAGAGCCTTATATATTTTTTCAAAACCCTCTGTCCTGGCACTTCTCTTCTCAACTCCCCTAATTCTTCCTGACTTATCAGGCCTTTATAACCTCATGACCTAGTTGGTGTGCCCCTAAGCTGTCCTCAATTCTGAACCACTTATAATTTTGTCATCCTTTGTTTTGGGGGTTTTTCTTTTGGTGTATTTTGCCCATTTGCATGGACTTTAATAACATAACACAAGAAACTTGTATTAGAGCTTTGAAATATGATGTCAGTGATATCTTTGGTATTGTTTTAAGTCTCTGTGTTGTAATGAAGAAAAAATGAAAATTATTTAAATTTCTCTAATGAGTCATTTAATTAGAAATACACTCAATTTAAAAAGGAAAATATTCTTTTTCTTACATATTTGAGATAAGCAAAGATGAGACATTATGCTTTGAGAAGTAGTGACTGGAAATTTATTCTCAATTGCTTCAAATTTATTATCAATTGTTTCAGAAAAGATTTTGAATATATTTATCTTTAATTAACCACAGGAAATATAGGCATATATGCTTGTATGCAATATACAGAGACAATAATATATAAACACAGGATAATTGATTTCGACAGTAGGCTATTCTCCATATAAAAGATCCATAAGGAGGGTTCTTTGCATATTTATCAAATTACCTTAAATGACTGTTAGGACAATACATTTTTAGTTGTTTCAAAAGGTTGTCAAAAAGACTGTATAGCAATTTTTCAAAAGATCACCAGAAACAAAGTAAATAGGAATTTTCCTGAGGGGTGAGCCTCTTAATGGATGAGCACTACATGTATTAGACTCCAAAGTGGAAGTAATCATGACAATTCAGCATTTATTTCAATGTACACAGGGCTTATTGCAACACTAAGGCTGAATTTAGATGAGGAAGAAAAAACAATGCTGCAATAATTTAGATTAAATATATATGGGTATTTTTCTTGTTGAGATAATATACAATAAATGCTAGGAATATTTTGTTATCATTGTTATTTTATTAATACATACCACAAATAAAACATAAAATATTAAAGAAAAATTAA
>NW_007752068.1:8705-8987 GCF_000696425.1 Galeopterus variegatus | reverse complement strand
CTTCCGATCTCAAGGCTGGGGAACGAGTTCTCCTGTTTCTCTTTCCTTCCGCTGCGGCTTTGCCGCAGACGTGAACCCAGAGCCCGGCCAACCCAGCCTGGCATGCACCGCCCCCAGCTCTCCAGCACCCTGCATCCTGAGAGGCTTGGCCATTGACGCCTGCCCACCTGTCCTGTGATCCCTACACTGCCCCGTGAGAGTGGCCCCTAAAGAATGCACTTTGTGGGCCGGCCCGTGGCTCACTCGGGAGAGTGCTGTGCTGATAACACCAAGGCCGCGGGT
>NW_007752068.1:7097-7744 GCF_000696425.1 Galeopterus variegatus | reverse complement strand
TGCTGACAACACCAAGTCAAGGGTTAAGATCCCCTTACCGGTCATCTTTAAAAAAAAAAAAAAAAAGAATGCACTTTGTAATAGTGACTACCCATGCCGTGTCCCCAGGGGCCCACGAAGTTCTCCAGAATGATCACCATAAGTCCCTCCTCCCCAGCCCCATGCCGGCTCAGCCTGGCTCCTGGTGTGTCGGGGAGGAGGGAGGCAGAGGCTATCTGTAAATCAGCCTGTGTGTGTCTCCATCAAATCTATGAGTCGGTGGCCTCCCCCGGAAGCGGCTGATCCCTCCAAACCCTTACACTGACTACACCTCCTTGCCCCAGAAAGGTGGCCGGGGACTGTGGAATATACTATAAAACAAATGTACTTCACAGGGCTTGGTTTTCCAAAGTCTTGCAGTTTCAAATATTGACCTTGTGGGGGACTGGAAATATTCCTCAGGCTATATATACGTCTCCGGTGTAAGATAAAGATTTGTGGCACAGCAAGGTTGCTGGCTCAAGGACAGACTAGTTACTGATTGTTATGTAAAGATACTGAGAAATCGCTGTAAAGGAACGTTTGTTAAGATCGAGCTTTTGTTAACTGCCTTACTGGAATGTCATCTGGCTTGTTTCACTGAAAGTTACCAGCCTACACTGTTAAAC
>NW_007752068.1:0-4796 GCF_000696425.1 Galeopterus variegatus | reverse complement strand
GGCTGCCGCCCTGCCCCCGCCAAGAAACAGACATTAGATATGGGAAAATCCCTTATGGCGAAAATGCACCGTAATATGGCCCAACATACCACCTCCTGCCCCTGAAGGGAGGTGAGGCCCTTGGGGGAAGCTGGGGCTCACGAATGGGCAGAGGTTGCCCATTCTAGGCTGAAAGGGTCTTCCAAGACAGGAAACTGCAAAACCTGAATGTTGTCTTTTCCCATCCCGTTTTCCTGCAACCTGATTTTCCTTGGAGTTAGTCTGTTTCCTTCTTCTGTTCTTACAATGGACAGTGGTGAGCTTCCCCCTGAGCTTCTCCTGGAACTTCTGAGGAAGGCCACAGCCAAGTGAAGGCCACTTTGGGGCCAAAAATAATGAGCCCTAAATCAAGGGTCCTGCTCAAATACCCTGTCCTCCCTGAGCCCCCTCTCTCTCCTTTATTTCTCCTGTGAGAAATTTCTCCTGTGTTCTTGAGGTTTCACAGGATTCAGCGTCAGGGTCTATGCTTTGACATTTGAGGCACAGGAAAAGAATCTGTGGTGCAATCAGCTTTGGTTGTTATGAGTGTGTACAAGGAAACCTCCCCAAAGCCCCTGAACCCTACCCCACAGGGGACCCTGACTCCTGGGTGTGGCAAGGGTAGGGTACAGACTGAACACTGTGGCTTACTCACCCTTTTCTCCCTGCCCACTCCTGGCCCACAAGCCCCCTGCCTGCAAGTGTTTGCCACCTACTCCCCCTCTCCAGCCCTCCCCTGTGCCCAGGGATTGACCAACAGGAAAATAGGGGCCCTATCAGAAGGCAACGAATGGCCGGTAATCTTCCCCCAATCAGCGGCAGTGTTAGGATTCAGAATTCAGACCAGTGATTATAAAGATTAGGTCTTTACTGTAAAATCATTCAAAAATCACACAGCAGCAGTCCCTTCAACACACTGCATAGCACTTCTCAGGGCCAGAGCCCCACTCACTTGAAACAGTTTATTGCATAAAATAGCATTTTTAAAATAGTGTGGGCACTACTGAGGTTGACATCAGCTTTCCACTGGAGGTGAGGGGGGTATGACTCAAATCATCTGAAAGCATGAGCAGCTTTTTGGTAATGGGGAGGGGGCCAGCTCCAATGCTGACAACCCCAGGGGTGGGCGGAGGCCCCACCAACCAGGGCCTTACTCCTGCTGCCTCCTAGGGCACCTTATGGAATGTTCTCACAGGCCTAAGGCCCACCCCAGATAGGTTCCTGCCCACTCGGGGATCTAGGGCAATTATGGCTCTGATTGGGCCATGTTTGCAGTGATTAATGCTGGTTATGGGTGGTGGGCTGGGGATGAGGGCCCACGTCTCAGCTGAGGTGGCTTTAGTGTACCAGGCACAGGTGGGCACCACCATCCATTATGGGGCTAGAGAAGCTGTGTGGCAGCCTCCACCACCTGCCACTACCTCCTCCGTCCTATTGCACAATTCATCCAGTGCCACAAGGCCCCCAGGGCTGAGGGGGCCTGCTGAGCCCAGAAGGGGGATGAAGCAGAGAGACCACACCCACATTCCCTCCAAACCTCAAGGGTCTAAAACATCACTTTGAAAACAATTCAAGGTGCCCACCCCATCCCCAAGACCTCCTTTGAAAGGTAATCCAGCTCCAAGGAAATTTCCCAGTCTCTGGCAGCGCCCCTGATGGGCCAGTCCAGTGAAGCTTTGGGAATGAATGGCTTTGTAGGACCGAGGCTGAGGATGCTTTGGCAGTGCAGCGTCTCTGCCTGGCCCTGTGCAACTCAGCGGCAGGAGGACCCGGTCACTTCTCTACAGTGCAGCTGCAGTCATGGAGCCCGAGGCTGGCCCTTGGCCTGGGCTCGCGCCCTCTCTGGGGTACAGTCTATCTCTGCTCTGTCAGGGTCAGCTGGGCGGGGGTGTGACCCCGAAAGCTCACCTGGGGTGGGCCTGCCCATCTGTGGAGGAATGAGGAGGACATGGGGATGAGGGCCGGGCAAGATAGCGACCCTTCCCTGAACCAAGGAAGGCGCAAAGTGCTGACAGCGCGGGTTTCAAGTCACTTCCCTTCTGCTGGGACCAAGACCCCAAACTGGAGGAGAGTCAGGGGGCTCTGACACCAAGGAAGGGATGGACTTTCCAGGAGAGGAGCATGGATGTGGGCGGAGAGTGAAGAGGAGACCCGGAGAGGAAGAAGGCGGTCAGCAGGCTGACCCTGACCGGCCTGATGGGTGGTTTGGCACATGGCACTCAGCTGCCAGCCCAAATGCCGGTGAAGGAAAGGCACCCAGGCCAGCCAATAGGCCCTATCCCAGCAGGCACCTGCCCACCCAGCCACTGCCCACTTCAGACCAGGCCTGAGTAGCTCCTGCACACCTGCTCAGGGTGAGAATGCCTGGATTTCTCAGGTGTCGGGTCAAGAAAAAAATATTTTCTGTTGAAATATGAAGGGAAAAATCCCACCTTAAACACTGGACCTTTTAATCAGGAATGTAGAATTGAAAATGTTCCCCAAGTCTCGTTCCCACAGTGTCTGAACAGCCCTAATGGAGGTACCATGAAAGCGAGGTGAGCCAGGGCCTGATTAGTGAAATGCCCCCTTCTTTTTTTTTTTTTTAAAAGATGACCGGTAAGGGGATCTTAACCCTTGGATTGGTGTTGTCAGCACCACGCTCACCAAAGTGAGCAGCCGGCCATCCCTATATGGGATCCGAACCCGCGGCCTTGGTGTTATCAGCACCACACTCTCCCGAGTGAGCCACGGGCCGGCCCCGTGAAATGTCCCCTTCTACCCCCAGACAGAGGGCATCTGGTGGTGTCCCTGCCTCTTGGAGCAGAGGGGTGGTGGGGTGGCCAAGGGGCATTATCGTGGGCTTCCTGGACTTTCTCTGGGAGGCCCATGCTCTGGTCACATCTGAGGGTCTTCCTCACAAGAGGAGACAGCTGTGACAGAGACAGGGTAGCTGAGCTGATGGCAGACCCAGCTGGGATGTCTGAGCTGAAGCACCCCCCGGCCTCCATGGTGGGGCCAGGAGGTCAGGGTTAGGTGAGCATCTTTTGTTCCTGGTACTTGCGCCGGCGGGCACACCAGGGGCAGCCCTTCTTCACCACGGCCTGGCAGCTCTGGTGGAAGATGGTCTTGCACTCAGCACACCTGGGGAGAGAGCAGCAAACCCTGTTTGGGCCAGTTGGGCTGGAGACCTCCCTGTGGCCAGGGCTGGCCAGAGCTTTTGACTAGAACTCACATAAGTCTGTGCTCTCCTCTGCCACCCGTACACACATGCAGCATCTCTCCATCCCAGAACAAAGAGCCTCGAAACAATGCTTGCCCATAAGGCACACAGAACACGCTGATAGTCTCTGTCCTATTTCCTTTTATATAAATCCTGCTTGAATTCACTAAATGATTTCTTGTGTTTCTTTAAAATACTGTACAGTTTAAAATGTCAGCCCTTGGGCTGGCCGGTTAGCTCAGTTGGTTAGAGTGCAGTGTTATAACACCAAGGTCAAGGGGTTGGATCCCTGTACCAGCTAACCGGCAATAAATAAATAAATAAAAACTCAGCCCTCAGACCATTTAGGGCTGAATCCTGGCCAGCAGACATGTACTGAAGGTGAATGAATGCTTCCTCCATTCAGCTTTCCACTCCCACATGGGTTGAAGGAAGTTTGGATGAACTTTTCCATTTGGAGGTTTCGGATAATGAGCAATAACTGGGGACAAGAGCAATCACTACAGTAGCAGAGGCAGTGGCAGGTACCAACCATCAGGCCCACTTGGCACTGGGCCTTGTGCCTATATTCTAGGGCAGTAACTCATCCAATCCCTCTTCAACCCATTCACAGATGACAAGACTGAGGCCCAGGAAGGCCCCCACTCCGATAGCCAGCAGCCATCTCTTCTCTGGGAAGACAGATGACTCAGTAGAGGCAGGGGAGTCCTGTGTGGGCTGGTCTTGCCCCCGAGCTGAACCCGAGCTGGCTGTGACTGCCCAGGGCACAGCTGATCTGGACAACCTTGGCACCCCTTGGCACTGGCACAGTGGATGTTCAATATGTTCCTGTGCAATAGAGCTAGATCTGCCATCCTCGAACACTCAGGCCATGCTGAGGGTGTTGGGGAGGGTGGGGCTGGAGGCAGCTGGCTGGGTGGCCTGTGTACCTGACTGTGGTGTCAAATGCAAAGGGGAAGATGATGTCATGGTGGTGGCAGATCTGGCAAATGAAGCCAAGCTGGGTGCATATGTCACAGTGGTAGATGCGCTGGGAAGCAAATCTGATCAGGGCCTTGAGGAATCCTTCATATGTCCTCTCTGCAGTCTGTGGAGGGCAAGTGCAGGCTACCAGGCCTCTCAGGCAGCTGTGCGGAGCATGGCTCACTGCGGTTCCCAACAGCTGCCTGGAGACCTTCTACCCCCATTTCCCACGAGGGCAAGGAAACCTCCCTGAATCTGGCCAAGCAATGCAGGCATCCAGCCCCTGTGCACTGAGGTCCCTGGGGGGTTACAGGATTTACAGATGAGGCTCAAAGACACTGCACCCTCCCCTGAGGAAAGCAGTGTCCCAAACTCTCCCTCCTCTGATCCTAAGATTTGCTGGAATGCCTGTTCATTCTGGGGGGTCTGGGGGACTCAGTCACAGCCCAGGAAGCTTGGGGCAGCAGGAATACCCATTCTGAGGTGGAGAAAAGCTGAAGATTGCAGGGCCGGCCCGTGGCCCACTTGGGAGAGCATGGTGCTGACAACACCAAGTCAAGGGTTAAGATCCCCTTACCGGTCATCTTTAAAAATAAATAAATGCATTTTTTTT
>NW_007752067.1:10186-18763 GCF_000696425.1 Galeopterus variegatus | reverse complement strand
GTTGGGAAGTGGGTCTCAGAGAGAGAAAGTAACAGCCCAAACTCACAGCTAATAAGGTGTAATGGCAAAATTAGAACCAAGTCAGTCTAATTCCAATTGCTGGAACTACTAACTCCAGTACTACTTCTAGAAGGCAAGGGAGAATCAAATCCCTGATAGGGACTTGAGACGGGAACTTAACGTTCATACTGACCATGGAGGGCAGCCCCTGAAAAAGGAAATACCCTTTGGGGGACACCTAGAGAGAACATTTCCAGGGTTATAAACACAGAAACCAACTCTCAAACCCTGCCTGAACTGTAGAGTGACTTCAGTCTCAGGAATCTTTTGAATAATAGTGGCCTATCCCCTTCTCCTCCCCAAAGTTTGTTAACTATACATATAATGTACATGTAATACTTAGTAGANTCTTGTTGACTAAGTAACTTGATGAGTTACTCACCACTTTAAGCCTCAGTTTTCCATTCAGGAAAGTGGGGATAATACATATCCCCCTTAAAACTCCGAGTTGTGAGTACTGTTGAAAATAAGCCTGTGAAAGGTTTCCACCTAGAATGTAAACTCCATGTGTGGCAGGACTTGGAGCTATAACTCCTGGACCTTTTCCAGCATCCCCCAGTGGTGCTCCAGCCTTCAGTTTCTTCCTCCCATAACTTAATCCTGTGCAGTTCCAGCAGAATTCCGTTCTGAAGCAAGTTCTGGTCACACCAAATCCTTCACTTCATTGTCTCCAGAGACCACTCCTAAAGTTTGGATCACTGAAAGGTCTCCAACCTTCTCTCCTTAATGTATGGTAGCTGTCATGTGGCATGACTTCCCTTGGTACCTTGAAGTGTACAATGGGAATGAAAAAATAGCTAACATTTTTGAGACTTCATTATGTGCCAGGTAGGATGCTAAGCCTTTAACATGCATTCTGAGGGAAGTATTTGTATTCATTCATTCATCCACTCATTTGAAAGGTATATATGGACTGCACTCCAGACAGAAGTGAGCAAAACAGACAAAGTTCTAGCTCCCACGGAACCTTCAAGAAGACAGAAAGAGACAACAAACAAATATACAGTGTAGAAAGTGTTAAGACTACTATAAGAAATTGCAAGTAACAGGGATAGTTTGTGCTGGGGACTTTTATGTATTATGTGGTGGAAGTCAGGGAAGGCTTCTATGACATTTGAGCAAAGACCTGAAGGATTAGAAGAGTGAAAATAAATACATAATATATATATTTATGAAATATAAACATGAATATCATAAAATTTCATAAGGATAGGGGAAGTGGCTACTTGGTAGATATGTGACTGTGGGCAAATTAGTTTTTCTGTGTTTTAGTTTCATCATATGTAAACTCGTCATAAAAATAGTATTCACCTACATAGGGATGTTGTCACGAGGATTCATATATGTGTAAATTGCTCACATAGAATGGTGTCTGGCACATAGTTAGCACTGAAAAAAAGTGATATATGTTATATATGTGTGTGTGTGTATATATCTATATATATATAGATAGATAGATATATGTAATATATACATGTAAATATAAAATCATAAACACACTATTTTTGGCAAGTGAGGTGACTTTTTCCTGCCACCACATTATACTATCTCTGGGAAAAGAACTTTCCATGCAGGAGTATATGCAAAGATCCTGGGAGCAGGAGCATATTGGAGTATTCAAGGAACAGCAGAGTTGCTGGATAGAGGTTAGCATGGAGAGAATGGTAGGAGATGATGTTGAAGGAGTAGTAGGGGCCAGATTGTGGAGGGTCTACAAGTCCATTGTAAGGATATGGGGAAGAAATTGAGTGGAGTGACATAACTTTCCATTTAAGTTTTTACTGTGGCTGTTCTGTGGGGAAAAAGATAAAGAAGTGTCAAGGGTGGAGGCAGTGAGGCTACTGAGGCTTGGTCCATGTGATAGTGGTGGAGGTTGTAGGAAGTGCTGGAGTCTGTATTATTGTCCCCGTTTTACAGGTTGGAAACTGGGTCTCAGAGAGAGAAAGTAACAGCCCAAACTCACAGCTAATAAGATGTAGAGGCAAAATTAGAACCAAGTCCGTCTAATTCCAAATGCTGGAACTACTAACTCCAGTACTACTCCTAGAAGGCAAGGGAGAATCAAATCCCTGATAAGAACTTGGGACGGGAACTTGACCTTGGATAATGACCATGGAGGGCAGCCCCTGGAAAATGAAATACCCTTTGGGGGACACCTAGAGGGGACATTTCCAGGGTTAGAAACACAGAAACCAGCTCTCACACCCTGCCTGAACTGTAGAGTGACTTCAGTCTTAGGCATCTTTTGAATAATAATGGCCTACCCCTTCTCCTCCCCAAAGTTTGTTAACTATACATACAATGTATATGTAATACTTATTAGAATGGTTCATGTCTAGGAGGGCTTTAAAATGGTACCATTAGGGGCCAGCCCATGGCTCACTTGGGATAGTGTCGTGCTGATAAGACCAAGAACACCGATTCAGATCCCTGTATAGGGATGGCTGATTAGCTCACTTGGGAGAGCATGGTGCTGACAAGACCGAGTCAAGGGTTAAGATCCCCTTATCATTAACCTTTTTAAAAAATAATAATAAAAAATAAAAAAATAAACGGTATCATTGATGGTTTTGGGCAAGATATACTAGGTCCATTGCACCCTATTTTTTTCCCCCACTGATTACAACGAAAAGCCCTGGGCAAAATGTATAAAGCAACTATGAGAGTCTGAAAGGTGGAGGAAAGAAGGTAGACTGGTTGCGGACCTCAGGACTCAAAGCACAGCTCAGCAGTGGGTTACCTGTTCCTATGTACCCTGGTCTTAGTGCTAGAGCAATCTGTGGCCTACAACTGCAGGCCAATAAAAAGAGAGAACCTGATCAAGAAAAACCTGTCTGTATCCAAAGGATCTGGAATAGGGTGCCCTGCACAATGAAATCCCTTTGACTATACCTGCCCTACTCTGGATGAACACCATGAAAGAAGTTTCACCCCTCCCCACAGGATGCCTCAGCTGGGGAAACTATGGGGTGGAGCCCTATGAGCAAGCCCACTCTGCACTAAGTGAAGGACAGTAAGGAGTCAGCACCCCTCGTCTACACTAGAGAACTGGGGAGGATTACAGAGTGGGGGAACTGAAGAAAAAGATCTTTAAATCTGTGAACGAAGTCCAGAGCACACCTCTGATCAGCCCATGCATGAAACTGACTATAATTACTACAGTCAAATCTTTGAAAATCCAACTATGGTGTGGAATACTCCCCAGGTTTCAGATTGGCCTCTAGATAGCACACAAGTGGAGCAGACCAGAATAGTAGTGCAAGTTTCAGAAAATGAAATTAACATTAGGATGTGTGTTCTGAGTCTTAATGGATAGAACACCTGTTAAAATAGAATATATTAATTAAATAGGAACCAGAGTCATAACATAATATGCAAAATGCCCAGGACACAATTCAAAATTGCCCAACATACCAAGAGCCAGGTAATCTCAACTTGAACAAGAAAAGGAAGTTAACAGACACCAACAACAACATGACAAATGCTGGAATTATCTGACAAGAACTTTAAAGCACCCATCATAAAAATGCCTTAATATGCAGTATGAACACCCTTGAGATAAATGGAAAAATAAAGTCTCTGTAAAAAGTAAAAGATTTAAAAAGAAGAAAATGGACACATTAGAACAGGAAAATATGATATTCAAAATTAAAAAAACAAAACAAAACCACTAAATGGACTCAGTAAAAGAATGGAGGTGATGATGAACTTGAAACTAGATCAATAGAAATAATGTAATCTGGACAATGGAGACAAAATAGATTTTTTTTAAATGAGCCTCAAGGGGAGTTTCATGCACCTGTAGGAAAATATCAGAGTCTAGGATCTGTGTTATTGGAGTTCCAGAGGAGAGGAGAAAAAGTGTGGGACTAAAAACATATTGGAAGAAATAATGGCTGAAAACTTCCCAAATTTGGTAAAAGACATAAACCTACAGATTAAAAAAGCTCAGTGTATCCCAAACAGGATATCCACCCCCACAAGTCTATCCCCATGTATATCACAATGAAGTTTCTCAAAACTAAAACCAAGAAAAAAAAGAGAAAATAGAAATGATGTAATAATGACAGGTTAATAACAATTTGAATGACATATTTCTCATCAGAATCATGGATGCCAGCAGGCAGTAGCACTTTTTTCAAGTGTTGAAAGAAAATAATTGTCAAATGGAATTTTATATCCAGCAAAAATATCCTTGACGAAGGAAGAGGAAATATTTTTAGGCTAGGGAAAGCTAGGAGAATTTGTCTTCAGAACATCTGCTTTAAAAGAATGGCTGAAGGAACTTCTTTAAACAGGAAGAAAATGATAACAGATGGAAACTTGGAACATCAGGAGCAAAGAAAGAACAATGACAAGGCTATACATCTGGGGAAACTACAATAGACTTCTCTATTTTTAAAATTGACGGTTTAAATATTTTTGAAAATTGAAAGCAAAAAATGTAACATTGTCTGATGTACTTTTCAGTGTAAGTAGAGGTAATATTTAACATCACTATATTTTAAAGGGTGGGGGCACAAAGAGACATAAATGGGGTTAAGATTTGTACATTCCTTTTGAAATGGTAGAAGATTGATACTAATAGACTGATAAGTATGTGTACGGTAACCCCTGGAGTAACCACTAATAAAAACTATGGATAGAGATTTAGTGAAAAACAATATTGATAAAGCCAGATGGAGTAGCAAAAAATGTTCAAGTGACCCAGAGGAAGGCTGGAAATGGAAAACAAGGGAACAAAGGACAGAGGGAACAAGAAGAAGACAAATAATAAAATGGCTAAATCCTGACATCAATAATTACATTACACATAAGTGGCATGAACAGAAATTAGACAAAGATGACCAGAATGAGTTTTTGAATGACCCAATTAGAATGCAGTCTACAATTATAACGCAGTCTACTAAAAAATCACTTCGAATTTAGTGCTATAGATAAGTTAAAAGGATGAAAGAAGAAACACCATTCTGACGTGAATTTTAAAAAATGGCTATGTAAATATTAGATAAAGAAGGCTTCAGAGCAAGGAAAATTTCCAGGGACAAAGAGAAATTACATTACGATAAAGATGTCATTTCACTGCGAAGACATACCATTCTGATGCAGCAACAATAGAGTGTTAAATCACATGGAGTAAAACTGGTAGAACCGAAAACAGAAATGGAAAAATCCATTTTACAGTTGGTACTTCAGCACTCCTCAGTACTTGTTAGAACTGCTAGACAGAAAATCAGCAAGGATATAGAACTGAATGGCATCATCAACCAGCAGGACCTACTTGATATTTATAGAACATTCCTCCCAACACCAACAGTATACACGTTCTTTTCAAGTGCTTATGGAACATTCAGCAGCTTAGGCAACAAAGCCCACAAGGTGATTAGGCACCTTGGCCAAACAGCTGAGTGTTCCTGGAGAAAAGCCACAGCCTATCTGACTGGTCATTTTTTAAATTTATGACCACCTAGAAATCTCTGCTATAAAAAACAGCTGGTTCATGCTGTCTTTCCTCCTTAGCCTCTTCCAGCACCCTGCCTCACCCCCACCTCTCAGAAGTTTACTTTGCCTCTTATGGAAACTGTGAGGGTCTTCATCTTTCCATGACCAAACGTCCTACCCTCTCTGCAACCTACCTTTTCTGCTCCCTCTTGTTGGGGTGGTTGGGATGTCCCTGTCCTATCAGTGGCCACCCTCATATTTTTCTGGGACTTTTCTCTTATTGCAGTCCCCACACTTGCCCACACTGGGGTTTTTTAGTCCTCGTGCCAGTATGATCTTAGTAGTCCCTCGGCTACATCCTGTAAAGTGCTAGACAGCAGTGACATTTTTTACCTCTTACTTTGGATATCTGGTGCCTGGAAATAAGCCTAGAGCAGTGTTTGCCCCATGACAGAGGCTCAATAAATATTTGGGGAATGAGTGAAAGTGTGTCCCACAGTAAATGTTCAATAAAGGATTTTAAATGAATTAGTGCCATCAGTTGGGCCCCCTGTTAAAACGCCAGTGTTCCTGACATCCTACCTTGAGTTGTCAGAAGGAATGGGGATAATTTCTACTTGCTCTTGCCCTGATCCTCCAGCCCTAAGTACACTCCCTCCATCCCCAGCTCCCTCTGGTGCAGTGTCGAGGATGCGTTGTGCCCCATGGGGCTCACGGGCAGAGGTGGCCTTGGGGGCGGCCTGGGGGGCGGCCTGGGCAAGACAGCTCTCGGGTCGTGCTCCTGTCCTGCAGAGAGTGATGCCCGCCTGCGCCTGCCTCCTTGCAGTGGAAAGGCAGGGGCAGCGACGGTGCGTCCTGGAAGACCGCGGGCAGGTGCTTTAATGTCTGCATGCTGCTCAACGCGTCTTCAGTGCACTGTGAACTCTGGGTGACACGTGATGAAGGGTGCCCTACCTTACTGGGATTTTCACGTGCAGAGCGTTTTCTATCAGCTCTTGCATTTATTTCATCCTATAACGCTATAGACTAGGTATAGCAACACTCAGTTTTACAGAGGAGCCCTAGGGCTGAAGAGGCTAAGTGACTTACCTAAATCATGCGGATAGTCAGTGGGCAGAGCCAGGATGAAAATTTAGCAAGGTTGATCCCAAATTGAGGGCACTGGCCATCACAGACTACATGACCACTCACCACAGACCCAGATGGTGTGTGGGGTGTGTGTGTCTTAAACCAACCCCAAAAACAGTTGCTGCAGAGGCTCTGGGCAGAGACCTCACTTCCCAGGTCCCCTTATTCTCGGGTGTCCAATCTGGTAAACACAGAGCCTCCTCCATGCCAGGCACCTGCTGGGTACTGTGGAAGGTGAGCTGCCCCAAGCACACAGATGGTCTGGTCTCCCAGGTACCCTGTGCACACCCCTGCTGGGGCTGTCCCACTTGCTCCAGACTGAGTGCGGGAGGCTGGAACCATGGGTTATTTGGGTTGATATTAGACAAAAAAAACATATTCATTGTAGGAATTTTAGGGAGTAAAATCTCTAAACATTTTAGGTATTCTATATTATCCTTCTAGCCTTTTTCTTAGAATGTGCAACATATTTCATAAAGAATAAGATTATATACATACTATCTGTAGATTGATTTTTCCACTTAATTTTTGCGATGATCTTCAGTCTTGAATATTCTTATATTACTTAAGTTGAGGTCTATTCAGAGGGCTGAAGAAAAATCCAACGTTATCTACCCAGTGCTTGGTCATTCTGCGTTTGATGTGTGAATTGCNGCAGTGTTTGGCCCCATGACAGAGGCTCAATAAATATTTGGGGAATGAGTGAAAGTGTGTCCCACAGTACATGTTCAATCAAGGGTTTTCAATGAATTAGTGCCACCAGTTGGGCCCCCTGTTAAAACGCCAGTGTTCCTGACATCCTACCTTGAGTTGTCATAAGGAATGGGGATAATTTCTACTCGCTCTTGCCCTAATCCTCCAGCCCTAAGTGCACTCCCTCCATCCTCAGCTCCCTCTGGNCTCGCTCTTGCCCTAATCCTCCAGCCCTAAGTGCACTCCCTCCATCCTCAGCTCCCTCTGGAGCAGTGTCCAGGATGCGTCATGCCCCACGGGGCTCACAGGCAGAGGTGGCCTGGGGGGCAGCCTGGGCAAGCCAGCTCTCGGGTCATGCTCCTGTTGTGCAGAGAGTGATGGCTGCCTGCACCTGCCTCCTTGCAGTGGAAAGGCAGGGGCCTCGACGGTGTGTCCTGGAGGACCGCGGGCAGGTGCTTTAATGTCTGCATGCTGCTCAATGTGGAGTCAGTGCACTGTGAACTCTGGGTGACACGTGATGAAGGGTGCCCTACCTTACTGGGATTTTCACGTGCAGAGCATTTTCTATTAGCTCTTGCATTTATTTCAATCTATAATGCTGTAGACTAGGTATAGCAACACTCAGTTTTACAGAGGAGGAGCCCAAGGGCTGAAGAGGCTAAGTGACNGGCTCTGGGCAGAGACCTCACTTCCCAGGTCCCCTTCTTCTCGGGTGTCCAATCTGGTAAACACAGAGCCTCCTGCATGCCAGGCACCTGCTGGGTACTGTGGAAGGTGAGCTGCCCCAAGCACACAGATGGTCTGGTCTCCCAGGTACCCTGTGCACACCCCTGGTGGGGTTGTCCCACTTGCTCCAGACTGAGTGTGGGAGACTGTAACCATGGGTTATTTGGGTTGGTATTAGACAAATAAAACATATTCACTGTAGGAATTTTAGGGAGTAAAATCTCTAAACATTTTAGGTATTCTATATTATCCTTCTAGCCTTTTTCTTAGTACATGCAATATATTTCATAAAGAATAAGATTATATACATACTATCTGTAGATTGTTTTTTCCACTTAATTTTTGCAATGATCTTCAGTCTTGAATATTCTTGTATTACCTAATTTGAGGTCTATTCAGAGGGCTGAAGAAAAATCCAACGTTATCTACCCAGTGCTTGGTCATTCTGCGTTTGATGAGTGAATGGAGGAATCGAGGGCCCACATTGTGGGGGTTCTAAAGCCAAACTGTCTGGTTGAGCCCCAGCTC
>NW_007752067.1:4048-8988 GCF_000696425.1 Galeopterus variegatus | reverse complement strand
TATATAAGTGGAATCCCACAGCATTTGTCCTTTTGTGTCTGCCGTATTTCACTTAGCATAACGTTTGCAGCATTCATCCATGTTGTAGCATATGTCAGAATCTCCTTCCATTTTAAGACTGACTGACACTCCACTGTGTGAATGGACCATACTTTTTTAATTCATTCATCTGTTGATGACATTTGTGGGTTTTCTACCATTTGTCTAATGTGAATAANTCCCCCTCCCGGGGGAAGCGGCGCCCTTCTCGGGAGCGGGGCTCAGGCGATGCCGGCGGATATTCTTCACTCAACGAGCAGAGTAAGAGACAACTGCATTGACGCCATGATGGAACTCCTGTCTCCCTCTCTTTCTGCTCTCTGCTTCCACTATCTTGCAATGTGAGAACCCTGGGTCCCTTTTGCCACCACCAGATGGACTTTGGACTTCCCAGCCTCAGAAAGTGTAAGTAATATTTTTTTTTCTTTATAAATCACCCAGTTGCAGGTATTTGGTTATAAGCAACAAAAACGGACTAATACAGTCTGTGCCTTTTGAGTGGGGTATTTAATCCCTTTACATTTAGAGCTATTACTGAAACGTGTTGATTTACTCCTTGCATTTTATTTTTTTGTTTAGATGTCTTAAATATCTTTTGTTCCTTTCTTTCTGATTCTCTGTCTCCTGTGTTTGTTGGTGTCTTGGGGTGGTATATAAACTACCTTTTGTCTTTATTGTTAGCATTTTTGTTTTACTGGTAGGTTTTGTTCTTTTTTGAGTATTCATGGCAATGATGGTTGTTTTTTAGGTATCAAACCCAGTACTCCCTTGATAATTTCTTGTAAGGCTGGTTGTGTGGTAGTGAAGTCCTGCTGTTTTTGTTTGTCTGAGAAATATACTATTTGTCCTTCAGTTTGGAAGGATAGCCTTGCTGGGTAAAGTACTCTTGTCTGGCAAATTTAGTCCTTTAGTATTTTGAATATATCATCCCATTCTTCTCTGGCTTTTAGGGTTTCTGAGGAAAAGTCTGATGTTAGGGCCAACCCCTTGCTCAATTGGGAGAGTGTGGTGCTGATAACACCAAGGCCACAGGTTGGGATCCCTATATAGGGATGGCTGGTTATCTCACTTGGGAGAGCATGGTGCTGACAACATTAAGTCAAGGGTTAAGAACCACTTACCAGTCATCTTATAAAAAAAAATAAATAAATGCCTCATGTTAGTCTGATTGGGGCTCCCTCATAGGTGCCTTAATGCTTTTCTCTTGCAGCTTTTAATATTCTCTCTCTGCCTTTGAGTTTTTCCAGTTTGACTATAGCATGTCTTGGAGAGGACCTTCTATGGTTGAATATGTTAGATGATCTTTGGACCTCCTGAGTCTGGAGATCTGTGACTTTCCCTATACCTGGGAAATTTTCTGCTATTATTTCATTGAATATGCTTTCAATGCCCTTTCCTTTTTCCTCCCCTTCTGGAATACCCATGATTCGGATATTTGAGCAATTAAGGTTGGCTGTTATCTCTCTTAGATTTTCTCCAATTTTTAAATTTTTTTTCCTGGTCTGCCTGTGTTAATTCAAACAGCCTGTCTTCAAGATCAGAAATTCTCTCTTCCACTTCTACTAGCCTGCTGGTTAGAGTCTGTGCTGTTTTTTTTTTTTTTTTTCTTTTTTTTTTTTTTTTTCTATTGAAGGAATCCTTCAGCTCCACAAGCTCTACTACATTCTTTTTCAGGGAATTGATTTCTTTGTACATTTCTTCTTTCACATCCGGTATATTTTTTCTCATTTCATTGTGTTGTCTGAGTGTTCTTGTATCTCATTTATTTTCCTTAGAATTGTTGCTCTAAATTCCTCATCAGTTTGTGGAGTATAGTTACATTTATAAATCAAATATATTTCACAGAGTCTAGCTTCTTGTCATTTCAGGTTTAGCCTAACTTCTTAAAAGAACAAGTAAAATGTTGACCTAATAAAAGACAGGAAATTTTCCCCAGGCTATAGTCTCTGCTGTAAGATAAAGAATTGTAGCACAGCAAGGTCACTGGCTCAAGGACAGAGAGGTTACTGATTAATATGTAAAGATATTGAGAAATTGGTGTAAAGAGAGAGTATTTTTGCTAACATCAAGCTTTTGTTGGTGGATTGACTTAACCTCTTACAAATTGCATTATGGAATGTCACCTTGCTTGTTTTACTGAATGTTACCAGCCTATATCATTAAACTATAACCCCACCTATGTTCTATTCCTGTAACCTCCTGGTCTGGAAAAAATATGTGGGAAGAGAAACCCAATTCATGGTTAACTTTCCAAGGATGGAATGCCTCACTCTGAGGGTTCTGGGAGATTAACCCCTTTGGGGCTTCTCACTGCTCAGAAGAGATGGGCTTTGAGTAATCCTTTTGTTGCTCCATCACCCAGGGGAAGAGGTGTGACAAATCCATTGGAAGCAAAGCAACATCAGTCATTTCAAGGACTTCCTGTTCCATAGGATCTAGAGCTTGAGAGCTATTATTTTCCTTTGGTGGTGATGTACTTTCTTGATTTTTCATATTTCTAGTATCTTTCCTTTGGCCTTTAGTCATTGTGGTGGGGGTGTCATGTTCCACTCATTCCACCATGATGTCTGGCCTAGATCCTGAAGGGACTGCCAATTCTGTGCAGTGGGAACTAGCCTGGGCTGGCGGTCCTACGTTGCCTGCCTATTGTGGCATGGCTGGCTCCGGCCATGTGGGCCCAGTGGCTCTCATGCCTCTCTGGGCAACAAGGACTGACCTGGGCTGAGGGCCCTTCACTGACTGCCTGTTCTGGTGCAGCTGACTTGAGGCATGTGGGCCCAGTGGCTCTCGGGCCTCTTGGTGGCAGGGACTGGCCTGGATGGGGGTCCTGTGGTGCCTACCTGTTCTGGCAAAGCTGATAGGGCATGTGGGCCCAGTGGCTCTTAGGCCTCTCTAGGTGGCAGGCAGTGGCCTGGGCTGGAGGTCCCATGGTGCATAGCTCCTGCCTGTTCCAGCATGGCTCTTGGGCCTCCTGTTGTTGCTTTTTAATAGTTGCAAACTGGTTGATTTGTGGGACAGAGCAACACTAGGAACCATCTACTCTGCCACCTTGACCAGAAGCCTAAGGCAATTCTTAAATGGAAATTCATTCCTCTAAATGCTTATACTAGAAGAGAAGAAAAGTTTAAAATTCATGACCTAAACTTTCACCTTCATGAACTAGAAAAAGAAAACCAAATTATCTTCAAAGTAATAAGGACAGAAATATTAAAGATTAAAGGAAGAAAATATTAAACTAATACTAAAGTGTGGAAATTATTGAAACAAAAGAAACAAACACTAAAAGCAAATCAATTCAAAATTAGTTCTCTGAAAAGTTCAATGAAGTTGATAAAAGCAATTCTTAAATGGAAATTCATTCCTCTAAATGCTTATACTAGAAAAGAAGAAAAGTTTAAAATTCATGACCTAAACTTTCACCTTCATGAACTAGAAAAAGAAAACCAAATTATCTTCAAAGTAAGAAGAAGGGCAGAAATATTAAAGATTAAAGGAAGAAAATATTAAACTAATATTAAAGTGTGGAAATTATTGAAACAAAAGGAACAAACACTAAAAGCAAGTCAATTCAAAATTGGTTCTCTGAAAAGATCAGTGAAGTAGATAAATCCTTAGCTGGACTGATCAAGAAAAAAAGGAGAAAAAACACAAATTACCAATATTGGAATGAATGGGGGGATGTCACTATCAATTCTACAAACATTCAAAGTATAATAAAGGAATATTATGAGTGAGTTATGTGCATAAATTTGAAGAATTAGGTGAAACAGAGAAATTTCTTGAAAGCACAAATTAACAAAACTTTTACAAGAAAAATGCAACATCTGGATAGCCATATATCTAGCAAAGAAATTGTATTCATAATTAAAAACTCTTCCCACAAAGAGCAAAACAACTCTTCCTGAAGGCCTCCCTTGGTTAACTCTGTAAAATGTTCTATAAAATATTTAAGGAAAAGTTAATAACAGTTTTTTATTAGTCTGTTTTCTGTCACTTAGAATATATGAAGGTGGGTCATTTATAAAGAAACAAAATTTATTTCTTACATTTTGGAGGCTGGTAAGTCCATGGTCCATGGGGCACATCTGGTGAGGGCCTCCTTCTTGGTAGGGACTCTGTCCAGACGCCCATGGTGATGCAGAGTGTCACATAGTTAGAAAACGGAAAGAGATCTCCAAGGTGTTTACCTGCTCTCCTTACGAAGCTGCAAGTGTCCCTCCTGTGACAACCCACTAAACCATTCACTAGAGGATGACTCAATCCACTCACAAGAACATGGTCCTCAGGATCCAGTCACCTCTGTAAGGCCCTACCTTTCTGATGCCATAGTTGGATTTCCCACCTCCTTAACATTGCTGTAATGGGGATCAAGCTTTGATGAGTTCTGGGGGGACATTCAAATTATAGCAAGTCTTTCATGAAGTCTTTCAGAGGAGAAGGGGACACTTGGATTCATGTCATGATGTCATCATATTCTTATGCCAAAATCATACAAAGACATTATAGAATCTAGTAATATCAGCATGTGGAAATGCCAGTTCCCTGAGTAGATAAATATTCTGTTGCTAAAAATGTGCTCAGTTTTTTGAATTTGTGAACCTAAGCTTTCAGTTTAGGATTTGTTTTCCTCAGGCCTGTTAATCAATTGTCATATTACCACTACTTTTCAGCTTCCCCAATTTTGCTGTTATTTTTCCTCCATTCTCAGGTAATTTATACTTTTGTTGTTTGAGATGTTTTTAAAAATTTGTTACCATCCCTTATATTTCAGACCATCCTTCTGAGATCATTTCCTCCACCCTTTTGAAGCCCTTTCAATGTGGTTCTCTTGTTGTTAAGCTCTCTCAGGTTTTGCTAATCTGAAAATGTCTTTTTTTTTTTACCCTCAGTCTTGATATTGC
>NW_007752067.1:0-2612 GCF_000696425.1 Galeopterus variegatus | reverse complement strand
GTCTCTCAGGTTTTGCTAATCTGAAAATGTCTTTTTTTTTTACCCTCAGTCTTGATATTGCTGAGCTCAAAAGCCTAGTTCAACAGTTAATTTTTCTCAACATTTTAGAAGTAGTATCTGAGTTCCTTCTGACTCCCTTTGCCACTATTGGGAAGTTGCTGTATTTAAACAGGTGTTCCTCTATGGGTTGTCTGTCCTTTTCCTCTGGGCCCTTTAAAGGTCTGCTGCTTGTGTTTGGCATTCAGCAGTTTCAATATGCCATGCGCAGACATGGATTGCTTTCACGTGTCCTGTTTNTGGCATTCAGCAGTTTCAATATGCCATGCGCAGACATGGATTGCTTTCACGTGTCCTGTTTCCGATATGTCATGCTTTAGGTTTCCAGAGACATGTTTTCATTTTAACCAGTTCTGTAAATTTTGCACTATTTTCTCTTTAAACATTATCTCTCCTCTATTCTCCCTATTAACTCCTTTCGAACCTCTGATTTAAAACATTTTATAACTTCTTATTTTATCTTCCATATCTTTCTGAAATTTTGCATCTCGTCTCTCTGTGCTGCATTCTGGATGATGCACGTATCTTTAGCTGTATCTTGCAGTTCACTAATTCTCTCTCTAGCTAACTCACTGACTGAGGCCTGTCATTTCATTGTTTTTCCTTTCCAAATTTGTCTTTGTTTCTAATCATCCCTTATTTATTAGTCATTTTTGTTCTACCTGTTCTATATTCTGTTTCTGACAGTTTAATTATCTGTGGTTTGGGTCCTGAATCTGTTGGCTTTTTTTTCTAGTGACTTTCAGCCAATCACAGTGATGTGCTTTCTCATGTATGTGACGATCTGTGTTGCACTCATTGCTTGGTTTTGACTGATGCCTGTACTGAGGTTTGGGAAAGCTTCCTGTGCACAGAATCACTTATGGTGTTCCCTATATCAAGGGGCACCCAAACCTTAAGGGCCCCCCTCAGCAAGGGAGCACCAGGCTCACTTTCTAAACTCTGCTGCTGGCCCCCACTTGGCAGCAGCCCTCAGGGAGCCCAGTGTTCCCACGCCATTCACAAGCTCGTTTTCTTTGGTTTGACCTCATCTCCTCCTTGCTCCAACCCCAGTTCAATTTTTTGTTTACTTGTTTTGGAAGTGAGAGTTGTCCCCTACATCTATGGAAAGGGCAGTGTCTCAGATGGTATATCTATTCAATTTAGAGTCTGGCTGTTGCATGTGGATGGAAGATGTCCTCTCACAGTGCCTGGTTGGCCCTAATGCCCAAAGAAGGCGTCTGGGTATTGCCACCTAAATATTCCCTTCTGTAGTTTCTGTGGAGTTTGGGTGGGAATGGAGTTAGATGTGAGTATTCAGTCTACCATCAGTGCCAGGAAGTCCCCACCCCCACATGTCTCAATGTCCTGCCCTCTGCCTCTTCCCCCAAAGCCCCAGCCCACAAAACCTGCTTGTTGCTGAGCACAGTGGGGCATCTTCATCATACCCTCTTACAGCAGTGAATGTTGCTGATCACCTATTTCTCCTTCACACACTGGGCTGGGGATCCCCCCGCACTGGGCCCAGCCCAGCAGCTCCCTCAAAACCCAGCAGGTCCGTGTCTAACAATTTGAGGGACATGCAGGCTTCAGCATTGGTGGTGACTTTCTCATTTGGCCCAGGTGTCCCTCATATGCCCTGGCGTTGTTCAGAGTATGAGTGGGCTACAGACCCCACACAGGATCCTCAGGGGTAAACTATGCCCTAACATGGCCCCTCTTTTTCCCAAGGCTGACCCAGCCAGGTCAAGACCTTCCTAATACTGGGATGGGGGCCAATGGCTCAGGTGTCTCTGGGAGTCGTGTTAACTGCAGGTCTATAACTGTTCGAGTTGCCTTCTCCTCAGAATAAACCCAGGGACTGTCCCCTTCTTTCCACTTCCACAGGCATCTGTGGGATCTCCTGTGTGGATCATTGCAGTGGCCCTGCTTCTCTCTCTGCCTGCCTTCGCCCCACACTCTTCTCTCAGTACAGGGGCTAGAAAGACGTTTTGCAGCATCCACTGGCCTGCTGTGCTTTCTGCTCAGTCCTTGCCTCACGGCCCTCGTGCTCCCGCCTCACACAGGGTCAGAACAGCAGCTCTTCACCTGACCTGCCTGCTGCCAGGCTGCCCTCACCCCCTGTGAGGCCACAGGGCCTCCTGGCTATTGCCCAACACAGCAGGGCCTTTGCCGCCAGTGGTCCCTGCCCAGGACACTCATGAGAAGATCTTGCACAGTTTCCCCAGCTCCTTCGGAGCTCTGCTTGTACAGGGGCTTGTCGATGTGGGTCCTGGCCACCTTCCTGCGAGAGTGTCCAGTGCCAGCAGCAGCTGCTTTCCATCNTCATTTCATTATGTTGTCTGATTTTTCTTGTATCTCACTTATCTTCCTTAGAATTGTTGCTCTAAATTCATTGTCAGGAATTGTGGAGTATAGTTACATTTATAAAGCAAATATATTTCACAGAGTCTAGCTTCTTGTTGTTTCAGGTTTAGACTAACTACTTCAAAGAACATATAAAATGTTGACCTTACAAAAGACAGGAAATTTTCCCCAGGCTATAGTCTCTGTTGTAAGATAAAGAATTGTAGCAC
>NW_007752066.1:8319-8988 GCF_000696425.1 Galeopterus variegatus | reverse complement strand
CTCAACGAGCAGAGCATCCAACATGGCGCTGCGGCCGCCTCCAGCCCGTTGGTCAGTTCTCTGTAGCTGGTTCTTTGAAAGGAAAAAATATTTTCTAATATAGGAGTATGCAACTTGAAGAACTAAGTCTTTGAAACAAACTGACTTTACTGAGAACTGGTTAATTTACCTTTTGTTTTTTACTAATTAAAGAAATGACATAACACCCGATTTAAACTTTTTGTCAGCGTGTGAAATGCAGTGTAACCAGTGTTTGTACACTGACATATTTTATTGTGAAGCAAGGAAATTAGCATTTTAATGATCCAGTATAGTCATTTATTTGTGGAATAAATATGATTTGTGCTAGGTTGTTTAGAATGTCAGAAATGGGGCTGGCTGGTTAAGCTCAGCTGGTTAGAGCAGTGTTGTAACACCAAGGTCATGGGTTCGGATCCCCGTACTGGCCAGCTGCCAAAAAAAAGATGCTAGAATGTCAGAAATTCCTCTTTGACTTCTCTTACTCCCTCCGTTGACACACAGTGGAAGAAGAATAGTTGGGGTCAGAGGTCAGGAGGTCTGGCAGCTCTGCTGTTACCAGCTGTTTGGACTTGGGCAATTACTTAGCCTGTCTAAGCTCCAGCTTCCTTATCAGTAACATGGGCATAATAATAGTGCCCATCCCAGAGG
>NW_007752066.1:5906-7998 GCF_000696425.1 Galeopterus variegatus | reverse complement strand
GGAATTCAAGTTGTGAACTGCTCTTTTATGAAGAAAGGATTTCTCTTATAAAAAAAGAAGGTGGGTTGAGGGGTAATTGTGAGTACGGTTGTGGGGAGGGGTGATTCTCAGGGTCTTCCTGGTTTTATGGCTGCAGATAAGCTCGATTGACACGCCTCAGGTGGAAGTGGACTATTCAAGGAGTGATGACGTGAAATGAGCTTGATGTCTTAGTGGCCGCAGTCCCCTGAATGGCATTGGGGCAGTAGTATATAAACATGGTGCTTTTACTCTCTGGAAGTAAGAGTTGTCCCTAAACTTTTGCTAATAATCAGGGCACTCCAGGGCAGGCTTGGAAAGCAGGCATTTTAGTGAGCTTCAGGGTGAACTGTTTTCTTCTTGGAGCTAATTGCCGAGGTGGATGTGGTGTGGCCCCAAATATTTGTACTATAAATAGCACACAGTAGTATGATAATTTCTTCCAAGAAATGTAGCAATTAGACATCCACCCACCTCTCCTCCCTATCCCCCAAATCCCCAAACAAAACCAAACCCAAGAAATAACTTTCATCTGCCATTGGTAGTTTTCTGGCTTTGGGATGAAATGTAACAATTAGAAAACCATGCCAAATAGAATAGTAAATAGACCTCCAACCAGAAAAAAATTTAACAGGGTGAAAATATCAGATATATAATTCTGTTTTTATTTGCACACTGGGATATAATTGAACATGCTGTGACCAGGAGATGAAATCTTGGGCTTTGCATCTTGACTGTCTTCACCAAGAAGAGTTCATACGCTGATTTCCCTCCTCTTATATATCATGGCAAAAAGCAGTGAACTCTCACTAGTTACTTTGTTAATTACTGTGGGCTGTCCTGTGTACGTAATGGCCTTTCATCTCTGCAGAATGTTCAGACAGTAGTTAGAAGCATTTATCCCCGTTGGGCTATGGAAACACCGTCACTTGTTCCCTTCAGAACCAGTGGGATATCGGGATGATGTCTTCTTCTTTTTGGCTTTCCAATGGTGTGTAAAGCAGTTTTTGGAAATGGTTTATTATCATTCTTTCCTTTTCTAGTTAACTGTGTGTGTGTGTGCATATCACTTGCTTATTTATTCTTTTATTTGGGGCATTAATCTTTTTAAGACCTACTGATGCATTTTAGGATTATTACCCAAATAATTTATTTATAAATTATCCTGTCTGCTTATCAGAACTTAAATTTGTCTTTCCATTTTAGTTTTCCAGGGTTCTTGGATTTTTCCTGAGATGTTTGCATACCCTAATGTGTTAAAAATTTATGAACTTATTTGACTTATTTATATGAAACACTTGTTTTAAATTTGTCTTTCCATTTTAGTTTTCCAGGGTTCTTGGATTTTTCCTGAGATGTTTGCATATCCTAATGTGTTAAAAATTTATGAACTTATTTGACTTATTTATATGAAACACTTGTTCGTGATATAACATTTGAGAATCTTAGGTCTTTCACAGAGAGCATAATCTCTCCCTTAACACCCAGACTTACATATCTAACTATTGATCATGTATCTCCACTTGGATGTCTAATAGGGAACTCAAGCTTCACATGCCCAAAATGGAACTCTTAATTCTGACATCTCCTGCCCCAACCTGCCTCTTGCGCATTCTTCCCATCTGGGTAAATAGAACATCTTCCGGTTGCTCAGGCCAAGAGCCTTTTCCCGTCTCTTTCTCTCAAGCATCACTTCAAGCAATCAGATCTTGTTCTCCCTTCAAAAACTACCCAGGACCTGTGACTTCTCACTGTTTCCATTGCTGCCAGCCTGGTCTAGTCCACCATTACCTCACGTGCGTTCTGACTCCTTGTCCCTAATTTTGTCCTGCTCCCATCACTGTGGCTCTGGTCTGTTTTATACATATCTGGCCGAGTGATCCTCTTAAATTCTGCTTTGGCTCATGTCACTGCTCTGTTTAACAACCTCCAGAGGTTTCCCTTCTACTTGGAGTGACTTTTTTCCCCCTTTAAGTATAATGTGATCATTGAAGAAAATTAAGCTACTGCTAATTACAGTTGGATAGCAGGAGAAACATAAAGTGCTTTTTATGATTGTATGTTTAAATGCATA
>NW_007752066.1:4121-4401 GCF_000696425.1 Galeopterus variegatus | reverse complement strand
GGGAGTTTTCACAGCATTTTTGCAGGGGAGCCCTTATGTCAGAGCTAAAGGAAGCAGATTGTACTGCAACCTTTGGGCTTCGTGATGAGAGAATGATCACAGAAAGGTGGATATAGCTGAGGTTCTTAAAAGAAAATTGCCCAAAAGGAATATTTGGAGATGTTGTGCTAGAAGCCAAGATTTGATTAGATGAATCAAACAAGTGAGAATAATGTTTGAGAGAAAGAAGGATGACTAGCTTAGTTTTTCTGTGATTAAAAAATTTGTTTTAGGGCCGGCC
>NW_007752066.1:0-329 GCF_000696425.1 Galeopterus variegatus | reverse complement strand
GGGTTGCGATCCGTTGCCGGTCACGAAAAAAGACAAAAAGGAAAAAAAAAAAAAGAAGTGGCAAAAACAGATATCCTTGTCTTCTTTCTGATCTTAGAGGAAAAGCTCTCAGTCTTTCAGCATTGAGTCTGATTTTAGCTATGGTTATTTTTTATATATGGCTTTATTACGTTAAGGTAGTTTTCTGTGTTTTATCTCACAAGTTCCTTTAAAAGGGATACCAGGGGCCGGCCCCGTGGTGCACTCGGGAGAGTGCAATGCTGGGAGTACAGCGGCGCTCCCGCCGCGGGTTCGGATCCTATATAGGGATGGCCGGTGCGCTCACTGGC
>NW_007752065.1:8579-8988 GCF_000696425.1 Galeopterus variegatus | reverse complement strand
AGGTGAGCCGGGCTCTCCCTGGAGGACATCCCTGTCTCTCCCCAGCTTTGTTCCTCCTGTAGGTAACCGTGGGGATTTCTTACCCCGTCTCCATCTCCCCTTACAGAAACAGTGAATGGTTCTAATTAAATTAAAGCCAATCAATAACTATAGAAAGGGGGTGGGGAGGACACGCTAAAGACCCCTCACCCTGTAAGCAACATTCTCCCCACCTTTGTTTGTCCCACATCATGAAGGAAAGAAAACTCGAGACCGCCTGTGCAGGTGTGTCACTGAGTTCTAGCAAGCAGCTTCAAGGGCAGTGGTGGCGGCCTTGGCTGGCGGCCTTGGCCGGCGGCACGCTGGACATTTGCATGTGAAGGATTTTCCTTACTCCACCGAGTTTATGTACATTCCATGGCTGAGGAGT
>NW_007752065.1:2918-3337 GCF_000696425.1 Galeopterus variegatus | reverse complement strand
TCCCTGCCCCAGACCCCAGGCCTCTGAAGCATTTCTGTGGCTTCTGAGGGCCCATTTAGGAAAAGCTCTGGTGCAGTGGAAAAGGTTTGCGTCCTAAAGCTAGACGCAGCTTCGCCTGGGTTCAAGCCCCGCTTGCCAGCCTTATGGCCGTGGATGAGACCCTTTACCTCTCTGAGTGTCAGTTTTCCCATAAGATTCAGCTTACATTTGGATCTGAGTATTTGCTCATCTGTGCCTGTGGGGACACTCGCCCTCTCGCCCCTCCATCTGTCCCCTGCCTCTTTCCCACAGTGTCCCCCTGCCTGTGGGCAAAGAAAGGGGACTGCTCTGGAGCACGTTCTCTGGGGTGACAGGGAGCAGGTGAGCCGGGCTCTCCCTGGAGGACATCCCTGTCTCTCCCCAGCTTTGTTCCTCCTGTA
>NW_007752065.1:0-1078 GCF_000696425.1 Galeopterus variegatus | reverse complement strand
ATCCAAACCCTTGACCTTGGTGTTATAACACCATGCTCTAACCAACTGAGCTAACCAGCCATAGCTTAGTCTTATGAAAGACCTGGCCCACAGGTTTGCGCACCTGGGCCTTGCTTGAGACTTAGGTAAAGTCTATCCCAACCCCAGAATCAGTAGGGGCTGGTCTTGCATGTGTGAGTTGCTGGGCAGGACCATCCCCAGGACCACGAACAGTACCCAAGAGGTGATTAACCAGGTAGAAGCCAGGTGTGTTAGGGGAGGGATGTTGCCAACAGCCTTCATGGCCCCAGGGGTGAATTGACCCACCTCAGTTGCCAGAGGACAGCCTTTTGGCTAAAAGGCTGAGAAAACTATTCACGCATAAAAGTTCAAGAGAGGTTCATGCTCTGGTAAAAATTAGATCACCTAAGATGCTTGTAACTTGCTTCTACAGATGGACCCTGACCAGAAGTCACCAAACATCTGAGTACAGCTTATCTGGCCATTTCAGAAAAAGGGAATCCTTGGTTGGCTGGGATTCTTAGTACTTTAGAGTTCTTACTGCTTGAATGTGAATCAGGATTTGTTCAGCTGCAAGGAGTAAAGTAAATAATTAACAATGGCTCAGTCAGTGCTTCCCAAATTCTAGTGTGCATACAGATCACACTAAATGCCTGAGTCCCATCTACAGAAATTACGATTGTGTGTGTGTGTGTGTGTGTGTGTGTGTGTGCGCACGCGTGTGGCTGGCCAGTACAGGGATCCAAACCCTTGACCTTGGTGTTACAATGCTGTGCTCTAACCAACTGAGCTAACCAGCCAGCCCTAGAAGTTTTAATTGGTATAGGGTGTGGCCTGAACATTGGCATATTTTAAATCTCCCTGTGGTGGATTGAATATTGTCCCCCCAAATCTCCCTGAAATTGGAACTGTGTCCCCCAAGTTTTTTTATTAGAAACTTAGCCCCCACTATGACTGTTAAGAGGGTGCGAAATCCTATTATGGTAGTTGAAAGGTGAAGCCTTGAAGAGGTAATTGGATTGCAGGACCATGCAGCAGTGAATGGATTAAAAACGGTGGTCAGGGGTGTGGTTCTGAG
>NW_007752064.1:0-8989 GCF_000696425.1 Galeopterus variegatus | reverse complement strand
TCAAGGCAGAGAAACATAGCAAAAGACAAAACTTCATAAAATTAATCCTAACCCAAACACAATGCTAAAGTATATAACTATTGACATCTGTAAATCATTTTCACTGTGCCAGCCACAGAACCAAGGCAGTGGTACTCTTTCTTACAAGAGGAGAACTGAAGGAGCTTTGAATTGTATACTTTCCCAAGGAAGGGAACTCAAAATGTGGGTTTAATGTATCAGAATGGAAGAGAGCTAGAGTGTGGTCAGCATTAGGATAGCTAAGGGAAGGCGTCCAGCTCAGACTGGGAGTTCATGGAAGGATTTCCAAGGTAGGAGCATCAAAGCCTGATCCTCAAGAATGAATGGAAAATACATGGAAAAGGTAGCCTGGTGGAAGAGAGTTCCAGGCAGCCACAAAGAGGTGGGGGCTGTAGAGTCTGAGAGACAGGAGCACTAAGTCCTCATCTCTCCAGAGCCATAGACCAGCTCTTGATTTCTGTAACTTGGAGGTGATGACACCACCTCTCAGTGGCAGGGACTAAATGTTCATTTGTCATTATTACAATCTACCCTCTTTTAGTGGATTGAATTATGTCCCCCCAAAGCTCCCTGAAGCTTGAATTGTGTCCCCCAAGTTTTATGTATTAGAAACTGTGACCGTTAAGAGGGTGGGAGATCCTATTATGTTAATTGAAAGGTGGAGCCTTGAAGAGATGAATGGATTGTAGGACCACAGTAGTGAATGGATTAAAATGGTGGTCAGGGGTGTGGTTCTGAGGGCTTTAAAAGAAGAGGAGAGTCTGTCTTTTGCTCTCTCTGCTCTCTCTGCTCCCACCATCCAGCAATGTGAGACCCCTGGCTCACTGTTGCCACCACCAGATGGACTTTGGACTTCCTGGCCTCAGAAACTGTAAGCAATAAATTTTGTTTTTCTTTATAAATCACCCACTTTCAGGTATTTCTGTTATAGCAACACAAAAAGGACTAATACACCTCTGTTCTGCAGCCAGTGTGATTATTCTAAAATACAACTCCTGCTTCTCCCCTAGTCAAAACTCAGCTACTCATTCTGTATTGCCCAGGTAGACACTTGGCTTCTTCACATGGCTTTCAGAGTCTTTCAGTAATCTGGCCGCTGCCTCCCTCTCCTGCATCATCTACTACAGCCCTTCAGCCACCATGAACTAACTTCAGTTCTCCACCTCCCCATACTCGCTCAGCCTTGCCCGCAACCCCCTTCCTCACCAAAAAGCTCCCGCTGCTCTTCACAGTAGCTTGGCAATTTAGAATAGGAAACTTTTCATTTAATGAATACATATATTCAATACATAATATATATGTATATATATGTGTGTGAGTATAGACATATACATACATACACATATATACATACATATACGCTCAAACACATACACAGACACATTTATAACTTCATGTGAATTTATCTGACTGATACTTTATACTACCTTAGAATATAAACTTTTAAATTGTTTTTAATATATTCTGTATATCAGAGCATTGTGCCTACATAATTAACATTAAACAAATTAACACCAACCAATTTACAGTTTCTTGGTATCAATTTTTAAAAATATGGTAGTTGTTCTAGCATCTATGGGAAATAACTATGTTATGTACACATTTTGATTATTCAGTATTTTATAGTTTAATATAAATTGTACCTAATCATAAAAAGCATCAGACTACGGATAGCCATTTTGCCACAAATCAGGGTAGAGATAGAAGGTTTTTCTGTCAGTCAACAGTAGGCAATGCTAAAAAATCAGGTCATGGGGGAAGGATGCAAAAGAATTGCCAGTGAACTCAGGGACTGCTGTCGATCTGCTTGCTATCCCTTCCTTGCTTCAACAGCAAAAAAGCAACAGGGTGACAACTGGACCTCACGACTGCAAGCAGAGGACCCCTCTCACCTCGGCATCAAAGCGCGGATCCTGGTAGGCATCGCTGATATTCACTGGAAGGCCTGTTGAAGCAACCAGCTCGGCAACGCTGTTATTTATTAGCCAGTCGGAGTACGATGATTTCTCCATGCTTTCTCTGAAACTATCAGAGCACCACGGGAGGCAGTAAGAAAAGAGAGAAACGTAAGTTTGCTTGAACGCAGACACTATAAAACTACACTAATAGCAGGATTATTTATCCTCATGAAAAAGGGATAAGTAACATTAGTCATAGAACAACAGCGAGGTAATTATCAGTAGCTGCTTCCAAATGACTTACCTGCTGTCATGCAAAATAATCAAATCCATGGGTAAAATCCATAGATTCTCTGTGATCCAGAGAGCAACTCTAGGTGGTATTTAGACCCCAAAGCAGGCAGACATAAAGTAGATCATCAGGTAATGACCAAAACTGACAACAGGACACCAACGCCACGGCCTAATAAAATTCCAAACCTCCCCAGTCTGACCCCCCCCCTTAACTGAACAGACTAGATGTTTTGGTACCAGGAAAAATAAAAGTCAAGAATGGGGAAATATCATGAAGTAAACTGATAATTTATAAAATTCTAAATGTAGCAGAAGAGCACATTTAAACTATGTGTAATCTTAGTAATTATTTTAGCAACTATTTTTGTATCTTAGTAACTATTTCTGTAATCTCAGAGTACGTTTCTTAACAAAAGCACATTTCCTACTTACAAAATATCACTTACAGTCTGTTTTAATGCTACTGATCACCAACATTAATTATTTAAGTTATATTTATATTTGATTTGAACAAGTAATTCTGTGCTAAATGATTTTGTCAACTTTCCCTGTGTCACTCTCACCACAGACATCAAATGCACAGAAATGCTGTAAGAATTAGTAAGATTCCCCACTCCCCTTCTCGTTCCCATCTTTTCTTCCACAGGTACATTGTGAGCACTGCCAGGAGCTGTGGAGATGCAAAATCGAGTACTGTTCAAACTAGCATTATCAAGAAAAATTTCATGGAGAATGTTCGATTTGCAGCTTGGCAGGTGATAACTAAAATCATGTGAATGGATGAAATCATAGTAGGGCAGTGTTTTCCAAACTACCATGAGATGTTGATGAATAATAATAATAACTCTATTGACCTTTTAATCTAAACTGCATTATTTGTAAGAAAACACTAAGCACCGTGTATAGTCATCCTTACTATGCAATAATGCACCTGTATGGAATTTATGCCGTACTGAGAATGCCGGGAACTGGCCTGGAGAGGCTGCGAATGAGTGGGAAGCACAGACTTTATTTACCATCATTAATATAGCTCATCTGTAGTGATTGCTGGTCTGCTGTGATACATGCAGCATATATATGTGATGTTATTCATCCCTTATTACATTTTAAACATTAATAGTACATAAACTTATTCTCTATGGATCTCTGGGTGAAAAATGGAAGTTTTAATAAAAAGCTGTGTCTTGTAGTTCTTAGATGGTGCCTAAATCAAATAAATACAAAGACTGAGCACTTCAAAGAGAAGATGAAGCTTTATTTTCTAAAACAACAACAACAAAAGAGCTTATGCTCTATTTTCTCTTTGCTCGTTTATACCTGTGAGAAATGAAATTTTATGTCGTGCTGCCATGAAAGCAAAATATAGGAAGAAACATGATAATGCGCCTGATATAAGGATCTAACGTCGTGAAGTCATTTCCTAGTTGAACAAAAGGTGTGGATACTTCTCGCAGGGATTACCTGGCCTTTCAGTTCGTGCTGTGCTGGGTGTATACCTTATTCCACACTATAATTTTTAAACTGTTCTGTGATCAGTTTGGGAAGTGCTGACCTCACATGTACTATGGAGTGTGGGAAGAAGAGCTGCAGCGAGAGGGACCTTGGGGAGGGTCTGGGTGGAGAAGCTGGGGGAACAACCTGAGAAAAGGCAGGGCAGGGGGGACCAAGGAAGGAGCCAGTTTTACTAACAAGTGTCAGAAACCTGTAAACTGGGGTGAGGAGGAAATAGCAGGAACAAATGACACAAAGGCATCCAAGTACGGTGGTATGTTCTTGGCACATGAGTAACCACGTGATGAAGAATAAGACTGAAAAGGAGGTCAGGGCTTAAAGATGGAGACTCTGACTGAGTTGCTGAGACCTTAGTTATAGGCAATGGGTACTGAGTACCCATTAAGAGTACTGAGCAGGGAGGAGACATGGTTCAAGCTGTGATTTTAGGAAGCTTGATCCAGTGACAATGATCAAGAAGAACTGGCTAAGACAAACTGAAGGTGGGACGAAGTCCTGGCAGATTATGGAAGCTGTGCAGTGGGAGGTGATGCTGGTCACTCAGCAGGGACCACAGAAGATTCCACAGGACCTGGTGGCTGGACAGCGGTGGTTTTCATTTAGCTTGGCAGTGGCTGCGGCATTATTAGCAGAAGGAGTTGTTTTGAGGAGGGGGAGATGGAGAAAGATGACATTCTGTGAGCCTGAAACATGTTGTTCTTTGTTGAAAGTCCAGGTCCAGAACCCAGATCAGTCCTCAGAACTGAAAATACTGATAAGAGCATTGGGATTATCTTTAGGGCGAGTAAAATGGATGAGATTGCTTAGAGAAATAATATATATAGGGAGACCTATATCTAGGGGAAGGAAGCAGAAGAAAGGCAGTTATAAAGGGGCAGAGGAGAAAGAGAAGAGAAAGAACAAAAGGGAAAACTTAAATCTATCATTACCCATTGTGGGCTGAGGCCAGGCCAGATGCTTTACGTAATTTTCTTTGTGCTCACGTAAATCCTATGAGATGGGTATGATTCTCTGCATTTTAAGGAACAGCAAACTGAGGCCCAGAGAAGCCTAGTAACTTTCCCAAGTGGAAATATCATTATCACCTAAATCTAACTTCAAAGTCCTAGATTGTTCTGTTTTCCCTGTTTCAGAAGGAGTTCAAGGGTAGGAGTAGAGCAAGACTAGTAGCCTGTCACTTAAAAAAAGAAGGGAGGGGCAGTCAACAGCGTAGAGAGTTTCAGGAAGATGTTGAAGATAATCAACACCTCAATCTCAGACTTTAGTCAAAGGGGGAGGAAAAAACACTGGATTTGGTAATCAAGAGCTTTAGGTCCCTACTTACAGAATTCCCTAAGAAAATATGATGATTAAAAAAAAACTTATTCAGCAGGGGCACCTGAAAAACTCATTCAAAATATAAAATATGCTTAAAATCGGTTTAGTGCAGGCTGCATACTGCATTGAAATCATTCTAAAATCGTTGAAGAGTGTAGAAGGAATACCGACTCTGAGCAAGGCACTGTTGAGGTGGTTTCTAGAAAGTATAAGCTGTGGTCTCTGCAGTCGGGGAGCTTGCCACCTAGTTGGGGAGATGAGAAATAAACACACTGAAGTTTAAACAATACACAAATGTAAGTACCCAGTTCAAATTTCAAATGAAATATTTGTCACATGGCTGTGTTAACAAGTTGCTGAGTCAAATGTATCAATTGTGAATGCTGAAGATGTCCTGGGAGCAAGAAATGACTTTTGGAGTTGTAAGCTAGCAAGGTTTTCAGAGAGGATGTGAGATTTGAACTGACCTATAGCTGCAACAGAAACCAATTTTCTGAAAATCAGCTCTGCATTTCTTCAGTTTAATGTTGTGCAGGTATGTGAATTAAAGCCTAGGACGATAGAATGTTCAGAGAAAGAATGCTCAATGCTAGGACAGCTGATTTGTCACTCGTGGTACTTCCATCACTGTCTTAGTTCATTTGGGCTGCTGTAATAAAACACTATAAACTGAGTGATTATAAACAACATTCATTTTTCACAGTTCTGGAGTCTGGCAAGTTCAAGATCAGAGCACCACTAGATTAGGTGTCTGGTGCCTTCTTGCTGTGTCCTCACATGGTAGACGGAGTCAGGGATCTCTCTGGGGTCTCTCTTATAAGGACACTAATCCCATTCATGAGGGCTATCATGACCTTATCACCTCCCTAAGGCCCCATCTCCGAATACGCTCGCATTGGGGATTAGGTTTCAACATACGACTGGAGTAGGGAGTGGGGTGGGCACAAACATTCAGACCAGAGCAATCACGTTCTAGCTTTTGCATCAGTTCAACCTTCCACATCCTAATGTAACACAGAATTATGACACTCACTCAGGGCTTTCAAAACCTTGCTTCTTTCCTTAAAAAAAAAAAAGTAATTTTGTGCTGTAATTAATAAGATCACGACATATCTTATTCAAATGCCCCTTTTGGAATCAGGCATATCTCATTCAAATGCCCCTTTTACTGCTTCCTAGCAAAATGATCCCACCTGTAAAATGGGTATACTACTACTACTTAGACAGTTAGTGTGCAGACTACAGTAATTATCTATGCCAAGTGCTTAACATATTATCTAGGCCACAGTAAATTTTTTTTAAAAGCATCACAACTTTTAAAGCAAATTCTGTGCATGACAGGACCCCTTTGTACATTTCAGCAATGTGGTGTTGTGAATTTAATCACAAAGGAAAGGACCTGAATTGTTTCTGCTCTTTGAGGGACACTTCTGGCTTAAAGAGTCAGTTCTCTCATAAAGGTCCTGCAGCTCACCCCTCCCTAATTTATGAGGGTCCTTTTAGTGAGTATGGTTTCCTCCTTTTCAATTGATTGCTACTGGAACAGAACACGGTAGGATCATAGACACAGCCACATGTGGTTGTGCAGGTTCTGCCCTGCACAGGGGGGCCCTGTAAAAGGGATGAATGGGACTGAAATCTAGCTTAATTGTGCATGTTTGCTCGGAGCTGCATCCATTGGACGGAGTACTTTTTCAAATCCTTGCAGAGACACTTGTGTGGGCCGTCAATGGCTCTGCTTCAATCTCTTCTTCAACATATCTGAGAAACGGGCACATAATCTCAAATTGAGAGCCTTCAGTGACAGGAAACTAATTACCTACCAAATATTCCATTCCATATTTGTAGAGGGTTAGAAATCTTGATTTTCATTTGATTTTTAGAATGGGGTTTTTAGGTAAATGCATGTATGAGGCAACAGTCTACAGTTAGGGGCCAAAGCCCACAGTTAGCTTGGCAACAGCCCATTTAATCAATTCTATTTAAATATATGTTGATTTTCATTTGATTTTTAGAATAGGGTTTTTAGGTAAATGCATGTATGGGGCAACAGTCCTCAGTTAAGAGACAAGAGTCTACGGATAGCATGGCAAAAGCCCATCTAATCAACTCTAATCACTGTTCAAAATATGGGATTGTATACTTTAATGAATTTAGAGCTAACAGGTGTTTGTCATACTGATTCTGTTAAGAGATTTTAAGAATTGCTGAAGAGAAAGACGTGAAAAAATGTTTGCTAGGGGCAAGCTGTCTGTTGGTGGAAACTTTAGAGACAATTATACTTAGATTTAATCATAAGAATGTAACTTTGCTTAAATCATTTGTGGAGAGGTTATATTTTAGATAATGATTACAGTTTGACCAACTTAGCTTTTCACAAGTTGTACTTTGCAATGTCATGTTGTTAATTTTACTGATCTTACTAGTTTCCGCTGTTTAAGCTATACTTAGCCATAGATAACTTTTGTCACACTGCCCATGTCTTTGTGTCCTTTCGAAATGATCAAATCAACTGATTTTTCTTGTGAAACTTCCCTGTCTTTACAGTAAAAAACTGAAGCTAACTTAGAATCCAGTTTCTCCTTCTAACCGAGGAGTTGCTGAGGTGCAGTCCCTTCGGGCTTCTCATAGCATTCATGGGGCTTGGAGTAATCTTTTTTTCCATCTTCGTTACACATATGTTTTTGCAGCTCAATTTACTTTGTAATAACCATCATCCTTTGCTCCCAGTCCCATGGTTTGCAGCCACAGAGCATGGATCTAATTACCTGGCAGCCCTTGAAATATCTGGTGATAATTACCACACTCCCCACAGTCTTCCATCTAAGATCATTCTTTTCCAACTTATCTGCAATCCTTTCCACTACTCCTCTTGTGGCACACATTCCTTATTTGTGCCATGCCAGTCCTAGATATAGCCCTTCTTGCTAACAGTCCTCTCGAGTACAAAAGCCTGTCCAGAACACAGTTCTCCTGATGGGGTCTGACCAGGATGCAGGTGGGATGACCATCTCCTTCATTCTAGATCCTGTTCTGGCCAACAAATGTCAGGATTGGTGCTCCCAATAGGTCTTATTTTTTACAGGTTTTTGGAAACTTAATATCCAAAGTTGAGTTAACCAACTTTCTTGACTCTAAAAACTCTAAACTACAGATATCAAAGGCCAACAAATCCAATGCTAAGATTTTCAGTTTGGGCCAGAACTGAGATAAGGAGAGTCACCACAGTTTGGAAACACATCTATAACTTGATTACTCCCAGGCCTCCACAGCTTGTGGGAGCCAATGAGTTCATGTCACCTCAGTGGTTCTTAGCTGCCATGTGCATAATTGTTAGACCACAGACACCTTCTAGACCTCCTCCCACCCCCAGTCTCTGGGGAGACTTTCTTTCATTCAAAGGCCCTTGTCAAAGCCCACTGGTTACAAGCCACTTGAGGGAGGCTGGTCCTTGGTTCCCAGGGTGCCAAAGCTTCATGGAATACGGGAAGAACACTCTCATCAAACTCTGTGCAGCATTGTGGCCCCTGGGTCCTAACACTATATTGTGTGTGCCCAACTGTACCAAGTTTCCTCATTAAATACATCCTTCAGTCTTTGCCATACTCTTCCCTGTGTCGGTAGGACATCCATATACAGATAGATGTTCACCCACCTGCCAATTCCTTTCAACACACAGATATGCACCCACATGCCAACTCCTTTCAACAAAAAGAGAAAGACCCTTCCCAATCACATCATGCAAGTGAGCATCTGGTGTGAGTGTTGGTGGGGTGTGCGTGTGTGCCACCATGGCATTTGCTATACACCAGTGCACAACAGAGAGAGGGAAAAATGGCTTAGAATTCTTGACAGCATTCATTTGTTGTTGAAAACCAAGTCAGTTGGAAAACCAGTCAAATATTTCCAAAGTTTTTTTTTAAACAAACCAATTCATTTCTCCATGT
>NW_007752063.1:5655-8990 GCF_000696425.1 Galeopterus variegatus | reverse complement strand
GTTAACATCAAAGCTTTGTCTCAGGTCTGTGGTTTTGTTTTTTATTTTCTGTACTATAGTCAGTTAACAGATACCACTATTGCTTAAACCCTGCACTGGAACTGATTTTCTGTCCTGTGATTGATTCCCAAATTGGGGAGAAGTTTCCAGTGGGAGCCAGACTTGAACTCTATTCCTGAGCTAGCTGCCTTGCTTGCTATTTCTCAAACTGGGGAAAGCTTTTTGTGCAAGCAGATTTTAATTGTTGGCCTTTTAGTCACTTCTAGATCTTGTGGGTTCACCACAAACACATCTGGGCTGTATGGAAATTCCAGCCTGGAATTGAGTCTTTCCCAAGAATTGTGCCTCCTACGATTCTATCACCCTGACCAGTCTCCACTGTGTGGCAGCTGTCCCCAACAGAAGACAGATCAGTTGCCTATGCTGCACCCCAATGCTCCACCGATGGGTAATCCCCCTCCCCACCCCGGCATTCCAATCATTTTGTGTGGGGTAGGCCAGGCTCAAGTCCCCCAGAAGACTCACAATTACCTCTGGTTGGTTTATTCTTCCTGCTGGCTGTAGCAACTTGCTCCAGTGTGGGTCCAGGGGAAGCTTGCTAGTAGCTTTGCTGGCCTGGGAGATGGAATGGTGCACTATGGAGCACCCTTCTCCCCTGAAGACTCCATGTAGCATCATGCAAAGGGTGCTGCTATAGCTTTGCCATCTGCTGGTATGTGCTCCATGTGTTGGCAGCTTCTCCTTGCCTCGTACCACATCAGACCCAGAAGCAGCTGGGGATTGGAATTGTCAGAGTGGACCCTCCTTCCTCTCGCCATGTCCTTTCATGCCTTCATGAACTCCACTGGTCTCTTCTCCTCTTCCTCCAAGTTCCAGCAGTCTCAGGATGGCATTTTTTGTATTTTAGTAGTAGTAAGTTAAACAGTTGTGGCAGGGAGTAACACTGGGGATCATCTATTCTGCTGTATTGATGACATCACCTTCCCTTTATGTCTTAAATGTAGCCTTTGTAAACAGCATTATGTTGAATATTTTTAAAATAGAGTCTATAATGTTTATCTTCTAACTTGAGTCTTTGGTTTTCTGTGGTTTCAATAAGATGTATCCAGATAAAGATTTCTTTTTATAAATCCTAGTAGAGAATTATTGGGTTTCTTAAAGGTGGATTTTTTAATCGGTTCTAGAATATTCTTGACCACTACCTCTCCAAATTTTTTTTCTTGCGTGTCTCTTATCCTTTGATCTACATTTTCATCTTTTGTCCTTTGTGCTATATGATGAATAGTTTCTTTTAATGTATTACTGTATTTACCAATTCTCTTTTCTGCTGTATCTAATCAGCTAATAAAGTCATCATTGTGTTCTTAATTTTGATTATTGTAATTTTTAGTTATTTGGTTCTTTTCATATATACTGAATTATTTTTAGTTTCCAGTACCTTTGCCAAAATTCTTAAGCTTGTGTTTTTTACTTAACCTAATAAATAATTGCCTTATAGTCTGTGTCTGATCATTCCTCTTGTGGGTTTGTTTTGATTGTTGTTTATTTCTTTTTGTAGGTACTCATGTTATCTAATTTCTATGGGAACATTTTAACCTTTGAGTGCTCAAAATTGTATTTGAAAAAATGTATATGTGCTGCTTTGCCTCCCATGGATTTGTCACCTCTCTTCCCCTGGGTGATGGAGCCACAAAAAGGATTACTCAAAGCCCATCTCTTCGGAGCAGTGAGAGACCCCAAAGGGGTTAATTTCCCAGAACTCTCAAGAGCAAGGCATTCCTTCCTTTGGAAATTAACCACAAATGGGGTCCTTGCCCCACATTTATTCTCCAGACCAGGAAGTTACAGGAAAAGAACATAGGTGGGGTTTTAGCTAAGTATAGCTTAACAAGTTTAACAACAGAGGCTAGTAACATCAGTAAAACAAGCAAAGTGGCATTCCATAGTCCAATTTGCAAAAGGTTAAGTCGATCCACCAACAAAAGCTTGATCTTACCAAACATTCTCTCTCCATATAGCAGCTTCCCCAGCATTTTTACATATCAATCAAGTAACCTGTCTGTCCTTGAGCCAGCAACCTAGCTGTGTTACAATTCTTTTTCTTACAACAGAGACCTTAGCCTGGGGAAAGTTTCCTGTCTTTTTCAAGGTTAACATTTCTATATGTAATCCCAAAAGTTTGGGCTAAACCTGAGACCACAGGGCCCCAGAAAATAGGCCCTGTGAAATACCTTTGCTCCATAAATGCTTGTATACTTCACATATACGTAGTTTGAAGCTTAAAATATCAATATATTGCTCTAGAAAGGATTTATTTATGCTTCTGCCATGTGCCTATGGGTGATTCAACATTCAGTCAGTGGGTAATATTAGTGCAGTCTGTCTGTCTCTGGAATAGTTGCTCCTCTGCTGTCTACATGGCCCATACGAGACTGGGGATCTCCATGCCGTTTGCTCTCTTTTAGCCTACAACACATGATGTGCCCATTTTTAATGCTTTTCATCTGAAAGACAAACTCCCAAGGAAGGACTAATATTGATCACAGATAAGACACCCTGAAGTTTACGTACAATTCTCTGCCTATTAATAGCTGGAAACTTACCCTTTCTCTTCTATTCAAAGAAGCATACATTTGATAATGTATTACTGATTAACATTGTATCTGCTTTAATTATTTTTTAAAAATATCTTCAAATTTTGATACTTTAACCCTTATGTATGACATATTGTGACACACAGGTGATCTAGATAAAACAGTGTTTTATGACATTGAAATTGACTATGAGGATGCTTTTTGTTGTCCTATGATGTTCCAGATCATTTATAAGGTGGGTTAAATAACCCTCTAGTTATGAACCAAAAAATCATATATCAGAGAAATAGATAAGAGGGATTAATGCTAAAACATGCAGTTCTATGCAGCTTGTAAGCAATATGCTAATGGAGTGATAGGTAATGATTATTACTTAGATAGCAAGTCATAGCTCTTTTCTCAGTTCATTCTTAGAATAAATAAAATTACTTTCTATTATTACTTCTCAGGAATTTCCTCAATTCTGTAATAGGGAAAGTTAGTAGTTCATTGTCCGGAGCCATAGAGCCAGCTGCCTGCCTGTCCGGAGCCAAAGAGCCTGCCCAGCTATTGCCTCGAGGCCTCAGAGCCTTGTTTGCTGTTATCTTCCGTCCCTCCCCCTCCTGTGAACTATGGGTGTAGGTAACTTTGCAACTTGCCATAGATAACGTGAATTTTCCATTTACCGGAACAACCCGCCCTGCGGTTTTCTCAGTAAACCGTCTGCTGCTCACTTCCTTATCTGCTGATTCCCTCCTGCTG
>NW_007752063.1:0-688 GCF_000696425.1 Galeopterus variegatus | reverse complement strand
CAGTTATTGTTAGCAAATGTTTATTTCTATTGTTTTCTGTCAAACTGTCAAAAATAGAGCAATCATCTTATCTTTGAGTGGTGGGATGATGAATCTTTTAAAATTTTCAATATATTTATTTGCTGTGCTTTCCAAAATTTCTACATGGAAGATAAGAGGATTCAATAGAAAGAACAGGTAGTGAGTTCTTTGCACGTTAAATGAAAAACAGATACACGTGTTTTCCTGGGATATCCCCCCCACCCAGGCACTGACTCTCCATGTTTTCCTGGGATATCCCCCACCCAGCACCGACTCCCCAGCCCCTCTCGGGCCTTCTGTCCTCCCCACCCCACACACGACCGGAACTCCTTTCCCATAATCCCCTTCCACAACTTTCCCATGAATCCGAGGGCTTCCAACCCGCGCACTGCTACAGCGAGAAAGTTGACCCGCCCCTCCCTCCTTACTGGCCATTCACGATTGGTCCCGCCCCTCCCCCTCGGTTCCGGACTGTTTATTGGATACAAGCGAAGGCCCGGTGGGCGGGACGGGTTCTGACAGGCGGCGTGGAGGCGTGGCTACGGCGCCCAGGGATTTTACTCCGGTGCCTCAGCACCATGTACCGAGCACTCCGGCTCCTCGCGCGCCCGCGTCGCCTCGCGCGTCCTCCAGCCTCCTCTTCAGCCGCCGGCTTGGGTGGCGCGGC
>NW_007752062.1:8097-8990 GCF_000696425.1 Galeopterus variegatus | reverse complement strand
GTTTATTACCCTCCTGCTTTCCTCTGTTTGGGGGAGCTGATCTGATTCAGTCTCCCCTCCACGTTGGTGGAATAAAGCTACTTGGCTGACACAGCATCTGACTTGGGTCTCTCTCTCTCTCCCTTTTCTCTGTCCTGCTGAACCTAGCAAGTTGGTGACCAGATTGTGGGCAAGAGTGTGGAGCAGCAACACAAAATGACTGAAGGGCAGGTAAAAGTTTTGACCAAATATATTTACATGGATTTTTAAACAGAAAAGAAAGTATAGCCTCTATAAAGCATAACCAAGCACAAATAAAAGAGCCAAGAGTGCCATAAAGATTTAACAAAAGAGAGAAGAGAAAGAAAAATTACAATATTCTGGTAATCAAGGCAAATTAGTCACAGCTTAAAGGAGAGTAAAAATCATGAAAAGAGCAAGAAACATGGAGGTAAGGAATGGGAAAAGCAAGCAAGAGGAAATAAAAGTAAACAAGTTTTCTGTTTTTTCTTTTTAAAAAGAGAAGAGACTGTAGGGGAGTAAAAATAAATTTTCCTCTACATTTTCTGAGTACTTAGTAGGAACAGACCCCCATAACCAAAGACAGATTAACACAATAAAAATAAACAGAAATCTATCAACATTGTTGGGGCTTATAAAATGATACCCCAAAATGCAAAGTCTCTCTCTGACCTTGCCCTGACCTTTCGTCTCTTCTCCCCCATTTCTCCCTGAGGCAAGCCTCAGAAACTAGAATTCCCCTTTCCAAGGTGGTCGTAAACACAGAACCCCTTTCTCCCAAAGCCAGCCATAAAGCCTAAAAATAATATTCTAACCTTCCTCGCCTTTCTGTGTAATAGCTGACCATAAAGAAATTACGGTTCTCATTCCAGAGGGATCCTACCCCTAACCAG
>NW_007752062.1:5706-6725 GCF_000696425.1 Galeopterus variegatus | reverse complement strand
AGAACAGGGTCTCAGCTCCTTCCTTCAAAGCTCAATGTCCAAAAAATTGTGATTATTTGAATTGTTGAATGGTTCTCTGGAGGAGCCCACTCTTGAGGCATTTTTGTTTTATCTGACTCAGAGCTTGTCCAGAGGGTGTTCACCTGCTGTGAACAGCTATGTCCTTGGAGATGTCTGATGAAAAATTATCGGAGGCAATGGTCTAACATAGTGGCTGCCTGAAGCATTAGATGACATTCGGGGAAAACAATAGGGTAACCGAAAAGCTTAAAAGAAAAAGTTGAGGAAACAGAGGTTAACGAAGGCTTTGAAAAGCTTTGATACATTCCTGGGAGTCTAGAAAGCCACATGCCTACGAAGGAATGTGATACGCCCAGGAAAGACGTGAGAAGACACTAAGCTTTGAGAGGGAACACAGGTATAATGATCATCAGGCAACAGTTTCTTAGCTTTAACACCACAAGCACAAGCAGCCACAGATAAGTCGATAAGTAAATAAGTCAGTAAATTGGGCTTTATTAAAAGAACAATTTTTGTGCTTGGTGACAGAAAGTGGCGTCAATTCAGTCAGACTTTCCAGATGGAGCGGAGGAGCATCCTGTGACCGACGCCTGAGCAGAGCAAGCGAACAGGGACGGAAACTGACCTATCCACCTCGGGACCTTGGGCTTGTGATTTGGTTGGAACATCCTGTTCCTGGAGTAATGACATATCGCAAAGATTTACTATAAGTCCGCTTTTGTTAGTTAAAATGTGCTATGCTTGTGGCACAACCTAAGAGCTGCTCAGTGAAATGGCATGGACGTTACACGTGCTTTGCTCACCTGTGTTTAACCACTGACCGATAAGACCCTCCGAGCAGGGGACCGTCCCCTCTCACTGCTCTCCCTTCACTCCATAAGCTCGTGATTCTTACAGAAGCTGGAACAACACAGCTGCTCTACCTGTGCTTCCTGGGTTGATCCTCAGACTTGGCTCTTCATAAACTGATTTATTCTTCAAGGTTTTCCTCTCCGGCC
>NW_007752062.1:2285-5392 GCF_000696425.1 Galeopterus variegatus | reverse complement strand
AGAACTATTAGCTTTGCAAAGAAGTAATTAGCTTCTCAGCCTTGTTTTCCTACTTAGTGAGGAAGATAAAAAAGTCAGGGGATGGGAAGAAAGAGTGAAGAGAAAAAAACCTGCCCTTTTTAAACCCCCTCCCCCTCCCCCACAGCCCAGGAAGTTTTAGGTCCCAACATAGTGTCAATCCTGCTCACTCCAACAATTTCATATCCACTAGAATATATGGCCGTAATCAAAAAGATGGACAATAACAAGTGTTGACAAGGATGTGGAAAAATTGGAAGACTCACAAATTTCTGGTGGAATTGAAATGGTGCAGCACGTTGGAAAAGAATTAGTTCCTCAAAAAGTTAAACACGAAGTTACCATGTGACCCAGCAATTCTACATGTTATGTACAAGGTATGTAACCAAGAGAAACGAAAACGTATGTTTGCAAAAATATGTGGACGTATGTGTTCATAGCAGTGTTTATTCATAATACCCCAAAAGTGGAAAAAACTTGAATGTTCCACTGAGGAATAATAAACAAATTGTGTTAAATTCACAAATAGAATAATATTTAGCCATAAAAAGGACTAAGTTGCTGATACACTTAACAACGTGGGTGAACTTTTAAAACATTATATGTAAGAGAAGCAAGACACAAAAGGTTATATGTTTTATTCCACTCAGATAAAATCCTAATAGATGTGTGGTTGCCAGGATCTGGGAGTAAAGGGTGATGGAGAGTAAGTATGGAATCTCTTTGGGGTGATGAAATTAGAAATAGAGTTGACAGTTACATTACTTGTGAATATACAAAAATCCACTGATTTGCACAGTCTGAAAAAGTGAATTTTATGTTGTATGAGTTATATTTCAATTGTAAATAGACTATCATAAAATATGAAAATATAAGTAAAAATGGAATGCAAACACACGTAATCAGTGTGGCCAAGGAGAGAACTACAACAGTGAAACAGGAAAAAAGTTTTTGCTTGTGCTGTACAAGAAAAACTTCCAGGCATGAATAATTATTTATATTTAGAAAATATGTGAGAGGGGAAAATGACCCAAAACATCGAAATTAAGGTATCTGAGAAAATTTACTGGAAAAAGTAATAATTGGAAGAGTTATATAAAATAGTAGACTTCTTACAAAAAGTAGAAAGGCAGGACTCAGCTATCTATGCATTACTCAATTCCAGACTAGCTTAGAGCAGGGCCCACAAAGTTCTCAGGGAAAGACAGAATGGCCCAAGAATTTCACGTCTAGCCAAACAATACTACAGCACAAACTCAATATTAAACGCAAGCACGCCTCTGTGCACCCAGGGAGTACTGTTATTACAAGTGATTCTTTAGGAAGCTATTCGAGAATGAACCTTGGTAGAGCAATTAGTACCTAAAATTATTGCGATGAAATGCCAGCATTGAGAATTGCGTACATGAATTATTTAAAGTCTAAAATAAACATGGTGATGATGATTACAGAAAACAAAGTAAAAATTGTAAACACTAAAATGTAGAAATCACAAAACTTTCTAAACTTGGAAGGGGAAAGGAGAAAAAGTTGGGAGTTTATATACATCTCTGGTTTACTCAATATTTTCTTAAATAGTCTACAATCCCTTTTCTGAAATTCTGCAATCCTAAAAACTCTGAAGATGGTCATTTATTTTAATAACCATTCGAAACTTGATCTGAATGCGAGACTGTTTACAGTCTACTTCTGCACCCTGTGAATAATCATGCCTTTCTACAGTAATATTAGTGTGTTTAACTCTATATGTTGGTAAGTGATACATAGTGTAAGCATTATGATATATTTCTAAAATCCTAAAAATTTTGATTTCAGAACAGAGTTTTGGGTAAGGAATGTTTATATTAATTCCATGATTGTATAGAGTAGACAAGAAATAGATATTATCTAAAGTTTAAAGGTTTTTTTAAAGTTATGATCACCCTAGATAACCATTAGAGCACACGGTAGTACATAGCAAAATTTTAAAAAAGCAAATCCAGAAAACCAGACTCATGTGAAACATATTTTAAAAGCTGAACATATGAGACACAAAATAATGTTAAACATATCTATTATTTATGAATAAATACAAATAAACTAAATTCATGTTAACAGAAAATCAATCAAAAATTGAAATTAAAAAATCCAATCTAACATTAGGTTGCAGACAAGTAATATCCATAAAACAAAGTAGCTCAAAAAGTTTCTGCAAAAAACACTGAAAACAGAAACATAGGTACCATGACCTTAATAAGGTAAATTATTGAATTCAAGATGATAAATAAATAAATACCTGTTAAAAAAGGACACTTTACAATGATAAACATTATAATCCACAATGCAGATCTAACAGTTATGATTATCTATGTGAGAATAGCATAGCATCGATATTGTAAAAGCAACAAATAAAGGAAATATAAGGAAAACAGAAAACATTAGTTGTAGGAAACTTCAATTCACCTCTCTCAATTTGTGGCAGATAAAAGTGACCAAAAATAATTAATAACTAAGTAAACCTACGATGATATGGTAAGCAGAATCTAGATAACCCACGAAGATGTGCACTATTGTACAAAAAAATCCTCTTTAGAGCAGAAGGTATGTAACTTGCTTCTAAATAATAGAATATGACAGAAGCAATGGGATTCACTCCTATGATTATTTTACCTTATATGGCAAAGGTGAAGGTATTTTGCCTTATGTAATCAAGGTCCCTAACTGGTTGATTTCAAGCTAATCAAAAGAGAGATTGCCTTGGGTGGGCTGGACCTCATCAGGATTGTTCATTGAAACAAGGTCTAAGGTAAGGAGAGGGAGAAGCCACAGGGATGCCCCCGCTCTGCACTGAAGCAGCAAATGAGGGTGCTGTGAGCTGCCTGTGGAGAGGCACAGTGTTTCAGCCACCCGGATCAGCAGAATGAACCTCCGCCCCAAATCTGGACCAGACATCAAGACCGACAACACCACACAAATACCACAGGGGTATGAAGATTTATTGCTTACTGAAGTAGGCTTTGGTGAGAGCAGGATGGGCCTCCCAAGCAGTTTCGACAATGGCTTCAGAGAGCCGGAAAGGAGACCAGCTGTAGGATCTTTCCTCTGTGGTT
>NW_007752062.1:0-541 GCF_000696425.1 Galeopterus variegatus | reverse complement strand
ACTCTGCCCTCAGAACCATGGCTCTGTTTTTGATCCATTCACTATGGCATGGTCCTGCAATGTAATCCCCTCTTCAAGGCCCCACCTTTCAATTACTATAATAGGATTTCCCATTTTTTTAACACAGTGGGGCACAGTAGGGGCCACGTTTGGGGGGACACTCAATCCAAGGCTGGTCTCTGCAAAGCAAGAGATTCCCAGAGTTCTTCATAGATGGGGCCATTTGTTGGCCAAGGCATGTCCTTGATGCCATCCTTTATCAGGGACATCTTGGATGAGAGGGGAAGAGCGGGGGCTTTCCAGTGAGCCCCATCATGTGTAACAGCGGTGGTGCCATTTATAAAGTGCTGCTCATTCCATTGATCCCAAGGAGCTCCCCAGGAACCCGAGGGGTCTGGGAGAGAGGTGACAACCTTCTAGACTATGCCAAGGGACTGAGGGCAGAGGAGGCCACACACTTCCCTTGCAGATGGATACTCCAGAGAGCCAGGATTGGCTGTAGCAAGGAGGCCTCAGTAGCCATGCCAAGTTTGTGAGGGCT
>NW_007752061.1:8447-8990 GCF_000696425.1 Galeopterus variegatus | reverse complement strand
AGTGGAAGTAGAATGTGGTAGAAGCCAGCTGGAGAGATCGAGCAGGGACAGGAGGAAGAAAGCCAGAACAGGGTCTATTGACGGTGCTTTGGCAGCCATGAAACTTCCTGAAGGCAGGGACCACAGCTTTTTAAATTTCTAAGTTGTGTGAAAGTAACAGACATGTAATAGAAAGTTCGTGTGTTTGGTGGGTGGGTGGGTGAACTGGTAAGTAACAAATGGACGGATGACTTTCTGTAGGTGAGCAAGGAAGGGAGAGAGCGAAGCCACGGGGTCCAGGCCAGAAGGTGTGGGATTCAGCAGGAACGTGCTCCTCAGGGGGACAGCTTTGGAGACCGTCTTAGGTTCAAAGGTGGTTTTCCTAGGACCTGGGGAGGGCCAGGGGGTCCATGCAAGAGAAACCACCACAAGGGTAAAGGCGGCTGGAAGGTGGACAGATGCGTGAGATGGGCAGGACACGCTGACTGAGTCTAGACTGGAGAGAGCCCGGCTACCATGCTGGGACTTTTCTCCTGACTTCGGGATGTAGCAGGGAAATATCCC
>NW_007752061.1:4594-5416 GCF_000696425.1 Galeopterus variegatus | reverse complement strand
TGCCCATTCCTCAGATCACTCACATGAAAGGAGAGAACTGCAGGTGACGATCCCTGTGTCCTTTCCAGCTTTTAAAAATGCCATGTGACTGTGCTGTCTCTAAAATAAAAATGCAAGTCACTTTTTGATTGGAACTGTGGTTTAAATATGACTTGTTTCTTTCCAGAAAACAAGCAGTGGACTTCCCAGTCATTTGGGAAGAGGGGCTTATAGCCCGGGGGCCACCTTTTCTTTCTGCAAAGGTCCGGCTCCCCCATCAGGAGAGCAGGATCAGCAGCCCCTGCTCCCAGGGCTCTGTTGGTGTCCGTCCTTTGGGGACCAGCCACACTTTCTTGTTACATCATCTAACAAATTCAGACAGAGTCTCATTTTCCAAAAGGGTTTATAGGACCAGGACCTTCCTGAATTATTTTTCAAAAGAACTTAGTATGGAAATAAATGCCTTCTGCCGTAACTTTATCAACTGTGATTTTGGAGCAGGTGGCAATCAGTTTGTATTTATTTTGGGAGAACAGCTTGGACTTGATGTTATTTCCTAAGAGCTCTTCACCCTCCAAGGAGACATGTTCAACATCAACGTGGTGATGATGTGATTTACCTAGAAGAACCACCTCTCCTGATTAGTTTAATTGGAAACCCAACAAAACTTGATGTGCCATTCACTTGGGAGGTCCCCAATCATAATTTCTGTAAGCATGCAAACCACACAGTTCCAGTGACACATCTGGGGAAAAACCACAGCCCACCCCCAAGTCAGGCCCTCACAGAACCTGCTTCTCAGCCTGCATGAAGGCCAGGTCAAAGCTGTCCCCAGTGTCCTGG
>NW_007752061.1:2212-3311 GCF_000696425.1 Galeopterus variegatus | reverse complement strand
CCTCCCAGGCTCCATGACGGCAGTTTCCCAGACTCATCCCAGAGGAAGAATCCAACAGCCCAGGGCAGGACCTGCTCCTTGGTCATCCTTGGGCATGGGGCATGTGCTGGCCAGAACCAGCAGGCTTGTTCTGAATTATACTGGTCCTTGTCTGCTCCCTACACATTGACTCTGAGGCTTTGTGCTGCCTCGTGCTTGCAGAGCAGTGGAGAGGTCTCAGATTTCGTGTGGAAATGATTAGATTTATAGCTTAGCAACTGAAAAATATAAGAAGTCTTTTTGATACCAAAACAGAAAAAGAAATGCTCACAAGAATGGCCTATACCATGTTAAAAGCGAAATGTCTTTCCCACCTTTGGAGGAGGATTGGAAGCCTGAGTCTTAGAAGACATGCAAGGGAATGCTTTCCAGCTGCTGGCAAAGGAAGGTGCTGGAAGGGTATGCTCCTTGTTACCGAGGACTCTGTCAATGCATGTGGGTGCCAGGAAGAGCTGAGGGCAGGGATCTGTTCCCCTCTGTGTTGAGCAGAGAAGCCCATGCTGGTAGACTCTATCCCTGCAGGCTGGTTCTTATGCCCTTTTTTATTTGCTGTGGCCATTGCTCTGTCTCATTTCTGCCCCCTCCGCTTGCACCCCACCCCACCTACCTAAAGGAATCCCCTGCTTCCTTGTTGACAGAGACTCCAGCAGGCTGAGAGAAAGCCTTTGGTCTGACCAACCTCCCAAACCCCCACACCTCTGCAGACTTAACAAATTCAGACCTATCCACTCATGCAGAGGCCCCCAAATGCCACTCTCTCTCCTCCAGACGCTCTAGACATGAGATGTCATAATGTTCCTAAAAAGAAAAATATGTTCTCAATAAGAACAACACTTAATATTCACAAGCAAGAAATCACAGTACGGGTAGCACAAGAGTATTGAGAACCTAATAACAGCAGGTTAATAACCATAAAATACCATAATCCATTTTCCTGCGGAGCTGGGGAAGCAATCCCAGCTGCTCACAAGTAATCGGCTGTTTCTGGAAGAAACCCAGACAGAGCACAGACATCGTACCAGGACGTGCACACGGACTTGTGCTGTAGACACAGACATTT
>NW_007752061.1:0-490 GCF_000696425.1 Galeopterus variegatus | reverse complement strand
CAGGTATTGGAGTCTCCAGGCCTGGGGTGCAGGGATCTCAGGAACTGGAACCACACTGGGTGCCCTGCATGGGAGCCAGTCCACTCCTCCCTGTTTTCTGCTGAGGTAAGGGTGCACCCCAAAACACAAGACAGGGAGGGCCCTGGGGCTGCAGTGGTGATGTGACCCAGAACACGTGGCCAGGTACAGGGCAGGTGTCAGGGAGAGGGGAATGGAAGCCAGAGGAGAGGGGTCTCTTGGGAGAACACAAGGGCTCTGGACAGGAGACTGGTCCTGTTGAGTCTCACAGTCCATAGTGTTTTGGTCTAAAGGGCAACAAACCACCACCAGTCTGACTTCTCTCCCCACAAATTTCCTTTTCATAAAAAGGCTGAACTTAATAAATGTGGAAGCTGCATGGCCTTCTCACTGCCTCCCAGTGATGCACACACACAACACACAACACACACGTACACAACACACATACACAACACACATACACAGCACACAT
>NW_007752060.1:8781-8991 GCF_000696425.1 Galeopterus variegatus | reverse complement strand
ATTTTAATGTTTTGTTATGATTTCTTGAAGAATAATATTCTCCAAGCAGAAATGAGACAGAGGAAATGAGACATCCCTGAATGTGTGCTATTATTTTTGGTAAAGAAAACAAAAAAATGTTGTGTTTTCAGCCACTTTTTCTGTAACTCGAGGGAAAAAATATCAGAAATAATGCAAAGAAACAGACACTCAAAATATTTTACATTCAGG
>NW_007752060.1:7852-8161 GCF_000696425.1 Galeopterus variegatus | reverse complement strand
AAGTAGTAAACTGGGAAACAAGTACAATAAATCAAGAATTACCTCTAAGATTGAACACAGCGCTTACTCGTAGTCAGACAATGTTGTTCAATCTAGATAATCCGTTTCAGGAATATACAGACTAGTGTCATGCACACCTTACTATCCCCAGTGAATTTACAGTCTAATGTAGTATTAATGAAACAATCTTTGTGTTACCAAAAGAGGAGCTGAGTTGTTGCATTTGAACTTCATAGCAGTTAATGACCATCTGCTGACAATAATTTTAATCCTTTTGTTATATTATTGAAAATAGACAACTTTTTAGAG
>NW_007752060.1:5322-5661 GCF_000696425.1 Galeopterus variegatus | reverse complement strand
ATATAAGCTCTGTGTATTCTCATCTTTAAGTGGGGAACATAATATTTAACTACCTTACAGGATCTTTTTGACAATTACTTCAGATTTTATGCAAATCACCTAAGAAACTATAGTTTTCAGTAAATGTTAATTGTACTGGAATTCCACTCTGAAAACCTTAAAATCTATATTGATGAACCCATATTAACTGAATATTATTTTTGTTTGTTATTCCTATTGCCTGGGGAGACGGGAATGTATGCAACGTGTTCCTGACCCAAAATTAGAATCCTTCTATGCATGCAATCCAGTTGGGTATAATTAGACTTTCTTAAGATCCTCAACTAATTAAACAGATAG
>NW_007752060.1:2522-3273 GCF_000696425.1 Galeopterus variegatus | reverse complement strand
GGTGATTAGATTGTGAGGACTATGTCCTAGTGAATGGATCAACCCATTAATGTAGTAATAATTTGATGGTATAATGGGTGATAGTGGGTGAGGTTCTGAAGGCTTTACAAGGAGAGGGATTGATCAGGTTAGCTCTCTAGCTCAAGTCATTCATGATGTGAAACATAAAATGGAAAAAACAGAAACATAAAATCACTGCAAAGGGTCACCACCCACCAAGAAGTTCATCGCTAGATGTGTTTTCTGGACTTTGGACTTCCCAGCCTCTGAAACTGTGAGAAATGAATTTCATTTACTTTTGCATTATCCAGTTTCAGGTATTCTGTTATAAGCAACTTTAACAGATGAATACACTTCATACGTATCTTTCTCTCTATATATGCATGTATATCTTTATATATACATATANGATCCGAACCCTCGGATGGGAGCGCCGCCGCGCTTCCCAAGCAGCGCACTATCCAGTGCGCACCGGGGTGGCCCTATTCATGAACTTTTTGAAGTACTCTTGTGCTGTGAGCTGAACTGTATCCCCCAAACATTCATATAGTAATCCTCACTGTAACAGTGTTGAGAGTGGGAAATCCTACTATGGCAATTGAAAGGCAGGGCCTTTAAGAGGTGATTAGATTGTGAGGACTATGTCCTAGTGAATGGATCAACCCATTAACGTAGTAATAAGTTGATGGCATAATGGGTGATAATGGGCGAGGTTCTGAAGGCTTTACAAGGAGAGGGAGTGATCAGGTTA
>NW_007752060.1:0-841 GCF_000696425.1 Galeopterus variegatus | reverse complement strand
TTTACCTTATAAATTTTCCTTTTTATTTGAGATTTTATTCATTATATTCTATTTTGCTTAGCATGATAGACATTTCCTGAAAAAGTGTCTTATTTTTCTTGTAGAAAAGGGTTTCAAAATGGAGACTTCATATTTTTTGGCATATTATATTATGGTGTTCTTTCCTTTTTAAATTTTATTTTTTAATTGACATGTGGTAATTGTACATCTCTATATGGTACAGAGTAATATTTTGATATATGTATACACTGTGCAATGCTCAATTAGTATATCCATCTGCACACACATTTATTATTTCTTTATAATGAGAACATTTGAACTCCTCTTTTCTAGACATTTGAAAAATGTACAATACATTATTGTTAATTATAGACACTTAGCCCTACTATAGAACACCAGAACGTAAGCTTTCCATCTGGCCGTAATTCTGTATCCATTAACCAACCTCTCCCTATTTCTCACCCCCTACACTCTCCAGACTCTAGTAACTTCAGCTCTGCTCTACTTCTATGATCTCACTATTTTTGGCTCCCACATATGAGTGAGAACATTGTTAGTTTACAGATAAGTGGATAAATAAAATGTGGTACATATACATAAGGAGATATTTCTCAGCCATAGAAGGAATGAAATCATGTAATTCACAGCAACATGGATGAGACTCGAATACATTATGTTAAGTGAAATAAGTAAGGCAAAGAAAGATGAATACTACGTGTATTTGCTCTATGTTGTAAAACAAATATTATTTTTAAAATTTCTTCTTTTTAAATGGTTCGCGTATTTCCCAAGTAAACGTATTTGAGCCTTGGCTATTATTTGTGGAAAGATTTTTAATTAC
>NW_007752059.1:8780-8991 GCF_000696425.1 Galeopterus variegatus | reverse complement strand
CACCCCAGAGGCCAGAGTGACAGGCAGAGAGTGTGTGTGCTTGCTGGGCAGCTGCAGCCAAAGGCTGGCCCATGGGTGCCCTGATGCCCTGGTCTCAGGGCAGTCTCTTGGCAGAGCCTCGAGGCAGGGGGAAAGGGGTGTAGGTGGGACAGGGGAAATCAAAGATAAAGAGGAGGGAGAGAGAGAAAGAAAGAGACAGGGGTGGGCGGAG
>NW_007752059.1:0-7898 GCF_000696425.1 Galeopterus variegatus | reverse complement strand
AGGGGACTAGCGTGTGTGGGGTCTGAGAGCTGAGACGTGCAGGGACGATCCACAAACCCAGAGACCACGGTGGCCAGTGAAGCTGGGATATGGTCACACTCGTGTGGAGACGGACACCGCCCTTCACTCAGCAAACCAGCAAACTGCTTGTTCGGGGGAGCAGGCGGCTCCGCGGGCCACAGGTGGGAGTGGAAGTCGTCACGACGGTCCTCTGGTGGCTTAGCAGCGGGTGTCGAAGTTGCCCCATGTCCTTTCCCCAGACCCAGCAATGCCACTGCTGGGATTTTTAAATCCTGAGCCATCATCTGAGAACCGCAACAAGATTCAGGGTTACTCACCACGGCATTTAAAAGTAGTAAAAAATGACCTTGTTTAAGTAAATGATGGCATTTTCATAAGGGAATGTTATGAAACATTCATCAGATTTTCAGAATACATTAAGTGAAAGAGTAGATTGTGATACATTCGGCTTCAATATGATCCCAGTTTTGTAAAAATGTGTATTTAATCCTAGGACCAAAGGCTGGAAGAATAAACAGTAGTGGTTATTGCTTGGTGGTGAAATTATGGGTGATTTTGGTTTTCTTCTGCTTTCTTTGCTATTACTTTGGTGATTAAGGTGGAAAAATCAATAAACATAAAGATATACATTTAAAAGTATGTTTGTTCTCAGGCCCCTTTTGTCTCTTCCAGACCATTGTCTAAACTCCCCTCACCTGCCCCAGAGTCCAGGTGAGCTCCTAGGGCGGGGGCTGTCATCGGACAAGGATAAAGATGACTGGGCCTGTAGTTCAGGCCCCCTGAGCACACAGGAGGCATTTGAACCGGGTCCCTGGACTGTCTCCTCCAGCCCCACTGGGGCACTGAGTCTTCTATCTCCCACCAGACAGTGAGTGCCCATGGGCAGGTCCTGTCTCATTTGACTTTGCCTGGAAGATGAAACAGGCCATCCACGCCCAGCTTGAAACCAATTCAGACATCCTGATGTCTGTTCTCCAGGGGCTTCCAGTTTACAAAAGGCTGCAGGGACAGTTGCCCGGAGCAAGGGTCCCCACATACCCCCGGCCTCCTGGACCCAAGCACGGGAGGGAGACAAAGTGTTGAGGAAGGGAGCGATCCCAGTCTCCAGCTCCAGATGCCCTGGCTGCTGACAAGCAGCTCAGGAGAGCAGCGGGGCCGCAGCCCTGAGGGCTTCCTTCCTCTCTCCCGCTGCTTTCCCGCCTGAAAGCTCACCCGGGGCTGGAGCTGGGCAGAGCCGGGAGGGGGGCTGCGAGTCCAGATCACTTTCTCTGTTTGCAAAAAGACTTTTTCTTCAAGCAGGGCCTGAAGACTCAGACATTGGTTGATGCTCTTGGAAGCCAGGCATGCGCACCTCGGAAGATCTGGAAGGTCCCTGAAGACCCCATCCGTGCCTTCTGCAAGTGTTTGCTGGGGACAGGGCCTGCGGTTTGCAGTCTGATGCCCCCGCTGCTGCTGACCTTGCTCTGTGGCCTTGGGCAAAGGGACCCAGCATCTCCAACCTGTGTCCTCTTCCGGGGAAGGGTCAGTCACCACATCCGAGTCCCCGAGCTATTGGGTCATCACAGTGTGATTGTGGGAAGGTCACCCCTCCGCCTGTTCCTTCTCCCAACCTGCAATGCCAGCCCACAGGAAAGACCGGGTCTGACAAGTTCGCAGAGACTGTGTGCTCGGCCGGCTTGGAGCCCAGCCCGGAGCGTGTGATGTTCCTTACTGACTCAGTGACTTAGGATGAATCCAGTTGTAAGTAACTGTTTAGATTAAACTCCATTACGCTTAATAAATAATTAACCTGTCAGATGTGAGGCACTTACCAAACAGCCTATTCCTCCACCCAGACCGAATGTGCTCTGAACGGTTTGACACTCGGGTTCCGAGCAGCTTCCCCAAACCACCAATTAAATTCGGATAGATGTGGCTTCGTGCAGGCAGGATTTGTGCTTGCAAGTGGAGCTGACATCATCTGGCTGCTGTTTCCAGGCGGTGGTCCCAAAGAGTGCAGGGGAGAGGCTTCCCTGGGGGTCGTGGCTGTCAGACCTTCCCCAGGAGCAGGGAGCCCTTCTGTTTATCATGCAGGCTGCACAGGCCAAGCCTGTGGTCTGGCTGCCAGTTCTCTGTGGCTGGAGAGCAGAGGGCAGAGGGCAGAGGTGAAGGCCTCAGTGTCTCCCCTCCCCCTCCCTGTCTGACAACCTCTGAGTTTTTATAACTCAGTGATGATGAATATCTGGGTTCTGCCCAGACACACACAGGTGACACAGCAATCCTGGGGACACTGCTTAGTAGAGGCAGGATTTCAGTTTGCATTGACCCATGCTGGGTGTCCGTCCTGAGGGGTGGGCTGTTGAGAGTCGTAGTTTGAACTGTGACCTTGGTGAATGAGAGGCATTGGTGACACAGTCACGTGGCTGGGTTCAGGGAAGGAGCATTTGCCTTATGTGTACAAGGCATGGAGCCAAGGCTCAGACAACGCCACTTGTGGAGGGGGTGCTGGTGGGGCTCTCCAGATAAGCTAGCTGCTGGACACCAGCTCCTCTAGGGGACTCCCTGAGGGGCCCTGGGGGAAAGTGTCACAGGCCCTGACCCAGAGCTTGGTAGAGCCAGGAGCCAGACCTACCTCCTCTCCTGCCCCCTGCCCCCACTTTGCATAAATGGCACCCCTGGCAAGGGCTATGGTCTGAATGTTTGTGTCCAGCAAAATTCATGTGTTGAAATCCCAACCCCCAAGGTGATGGTGTTAGAAGGTGGGGCCTTTGGGAGGTGATTGAATCATGAGGATGGAGTCCTCACGAATGGGACTAGTGCTCTTATAAAAAGGGGACCCCTGAGAGCTGCCTCACTCCTTCCTCCATGTGAGGACACAGCGAGAATGCGCCGTCTGTGAACAGGAAGAGGGCCTTTGCTAGACACGGAGTCTGCTGGCACCTTGATCTTGGACTTCCAGCCTCCAGAACTGTGAGAAGCACCTGTTATTTATAAGCCACCCCATCTACGGTATTTTGTTACAGCATCCCAAAGGGACTGAGACAGCAGGGGTGGTGGGGTGGCTGGTTTTACCCCCAAGGGTCAGGACCAGCGTGTGCAGGGGCTGCCACTGTGTCCCGGCTCTGCGGGGCGGGCGTCTCTCTCTTCCCTCTTTCTGGACCCACAGGCCTGTGAGCCCCAGTGCACTGGGGGACAGAGATTTCTTCAGGAAGGGTAGACGTCACATTCCCGAGAAAGCGGAAGGCGACACCTGCGTCCTGCTGAGCAAACTTGACGCTCAGGGATTTGTTTGTCAGAAGCACTTGAGGTTATTACCCGGCTGTGCTTTAGGGGCCAGTGGTAATTTGCATATGTCAATTACGAGCCCCACACCAAGTGATTTCACATACGTTAGTTCATTAGTTGGCATAGAGACAAAGATGATTATGTAGGAATTACGATGTTTAATAACAGCGGCAGCCCGACACCAGTGTGGGGGAAGGTGATGTTTCCTCTTGACAGGTCCACACGGAGGCACTGAGCTGAGGGTGGGGGAGGGGAGGGCTGCTCTGGTCACGGTCTGGGGGCTCCCCTGTCCCTCTTCACCATGAGGAGGATGCCGGAAATTTGGGGTGTCTCTTGGACCCTGAGTGCCCTAGCCCTGCTGGGGGGCTGCTCTCACCTGCCACCAGGACAGGTGCACAGGGTGGGGAGGCTCTGGCCTCCGACTTCTACCACGTTCTGGCAGAAAAAAATAAAGCGGTGGGCAAATGATTTGTGGCCCACTCTGCATAAATCAGACGCCAGGACAGGTGCACAGGGTGGGGAGGCTCTGGCCTCCGACTTCTACCACGTTCTGGCAGAAACAAACAAAGCGGTGGGCAAATGATTTGTGGCCTACTCTGCATAAATCAGACGTGTGGGCAAATGATTTGTGGCCCACTCTGCATAAATCCGACGCATAATGTAGCTACCAGGGCTTCCACTCCGGCATTCGCAAGGCAATTAACTTGAAAATTGAATTGATGTGCATTGATTTTTTTAATAAAGTTATTGTAATATATTCACTCATTAGAATCTGGAGCTGAAAATAGATATGTTGTTTCTGCTTATGGGCCCGTCCCTATAAATCACCTGGGGACAGTAGAAACAGCTCCTCATTACACATCACTGTTTCCTGTTAGAACCAATGTACCCATCACAGGGCGGTTTTTCTTTTCCTGTGCCAGGGCTTGACACATTCCAGGCCCTTGGGGCTTTTCTCCAGAAAACGGGGCTGTGGGTGATGGGGCCTGGGCCAGGGGGATGCCTCAGCTGTCGCAGCTGGTCCCATGGGGCCTCTGGGGACTCCGAGTCCTGGGTTGGGGTAGTGCTGAGGTCAGAGGAGTTGTGCAGACGGAGGAGGAGAGGACAGTGTTTTGAGGCCCACAGGGCTGCGGGGACATCCAGACACGTGTCCCCAATCCCAGAACCACAAAACACTTGAAAGGTCAGGGAATCCCAGACTGTGCTGGATCCCTGAGGGCCTCCAGGGCCCCAGGTGGCCTCCAGAGAGCAGCATGTCCAGGCCAGCTACCACTGGGGACTGGCAGTCAGTCTGCCTTTAGCCACCCTGCTGGTAGGAATGTCCCCCACACTGAACCACAGTCTAGGTGTCCTTTTCTGCTTGGCACCATAGCTATGGGGACCTGGGGAGGCCAAAGTCTCTTCTGGAATAACCCAGCTTGGTGTCAAGCCCACTCGGGTGTCCTCCCAATCCAGCTTGTTTTGCAGAGCCCTGAGGGCTCACACGGGGACGTGCTTCTCCCGTAAATATATAACTCCTGTAAGCCAGTGAGTGTCCTCTCATAAAGAAGCCTAAGGACAGTTCAGGGCTGTGGTCTTGGAGGGCAGGAGACGGAGCTAGACAAGTCCAGAAGTCTTTGGGGGGGGAGAGGGGTGTGTCTAAGATATGACCCCTCCGTGGTGGTCGTCAACTGTCTCTGATGAGGATGCTGCTGCAGTACATGGGTTGGGACCTCCCTCCCCCTGGTCTGCACCTTCCGGGGAAGTTGTCACCTTGCTCTGGCTGGAAGTTGGTTAGGAAGGGCCTGCAGGGCTGAGGTGAGGCATGGCCCCGATCTTCCACCATCGAGCTGGACAGCAACTCCCAGATGAGTGTCGGGAGGAAATGCTGGGTTTGTGCAGGGAAGCATGCTCACTTCTGTGCAGAGAAGTGTGCTCACATTGGGTATCTGGATCCAAGGACTCTGGGGAGGGGTCAGGAGCAGGCGATGGAGCCAGCAGCAACCGGAGGCCAAGGAATGGCCCAGGAGAGAGACTGAGGTGGGGTGGGAGCTTGGGCGGTCTGGGTTCCAAGATGGTGATCCACGCCCCAGCTGCATGGGTGCAGGTTTTCAGGGTGGTTTACCTTTCTAGACTTCGTGATTCCAAATGCATCTGGCATGTGGCAATTGCTTGACAGATGTCACACAGCTGTGCTCTCCCCGAGCTTCACTCTTTGCTGAGACGTTGGAATGTGCCTGGCAATTGCTTGACAGATGTCACACAGCTGTGCTCTCCCCGAGCTTCACTCTTTGCTGAGATGTTGGAATGTGCAACATTCCGGGGGAGAGGCACCCGCAGCAGCACCAGGGAGGGCTGCCGGGGCCCCTCACAAGGACCCTGACTGGCCAGTAGAACATGACAGGTGCTCACATCGGCTCCACCGACACAGACCACGTGAACTCCCACTGAGCTTTGGAACCTCTCAGGTCGTGACCTCAGCGCTGAGAACAAGATAAAAACAAAAGCCGGAGCCTGTGGCCATGTGGACGAGAAGGGCGACGTCAAGGATCAGGGCACTGAGGCTTCAGCAAACTCAGACCATGGCCGGGCCCTGCAGGTGATGGGGCAGGCCCCTCCCTCTCTTTCCTGTGTCCCCTTTGAGATAAAAGCCCTTCCTGGGAGAGACAGAACCAGGCGGAGAGGAGAGCCGAGAAGGCGGTGGAGCATGTGGGAGGTGGTGGGGCTGGAACATTCCGAGCGCAAGGATGCCGGGGCCTGGGGAGGGTCTCTTCTCTGTGGATCGCTCGCTCGATGATCCCTGAACACCTTCCTCCTCTCCACGCCCTCCCGCTGGCTGCCTGTCCCTCTTGTCCTGTGGGCAACAGTGGTTTTGAGAAGAAAAAAAATAAATAAAAAACCCAGCTGGGCCTCCTGGCTGATATAATGAAGCTGTGAAGGAAGATGGAGACTGAGGTCTGAAGGTGCTGCTGCGGGCGGGTCCAACAAGACGACGAGACGGGCGGGCTCGGCCTGGGCCGCCCTAAAGGAGGTTTGGCTGGAAGGGAGGGCAGGAATGCGGGCTGTCGGGGAAGCCCCTTAAGGTCGCTGGTGACCACGATGCTCCTGGCTGTTCCCACCAAGACCCTCAGACTTGCTGGGGGTGGGGACACGTGCTGTGGGAGGGTCTGTGTGTTCACTATGCGGGTGGGGAGCAGAGCAGAGGACCCCAGGGAGAGTCCCGCATCCGATGCTCTGGGCCGCAGACCTGCCTGAGATGACGCCCAGACTCCGGCTTTGGACTGAAGGCGGAGAGGAGCGGCCGGTCCCAGCCGGACAGGACGACGCCTCTAGCCCCGGGATGTGCAGGCTGCTGTGACTTCTTGGATGGAGCGTGCCTCTCGCTCTGGGGTAGGTGGAAAAACAGCCCCCAAAGTCATCCCCATCAGAGTCTCAGGACCTGTGAATGTGTGACCTTCCATGGCAAAAGGGACAGTGCAAACGTGGTTGAGAGGAGAGATTATCTGGGATTATTCCAGGTGGGCCCAACGGAGACCTGTGAATCCTCAGAGGCAGGAAATTCCCAGTGTGGTCGGTCAGGGCAGAGGCCGTCAGGGGTGGAGGGTGGAGTGGGCGCTCGGCAGACGGAGGGGCCAGGGGCCCAGGAACGCAGTGGCCTCTGGAAGCTGGGAAAGGCGAGGAAGCCGGTTCTCCCCTAGAGCCCCAGAAGGAACCAGCCTGTCCACCTCGGAGTCAGCCCTCAAGGCTCACTTTAGACTTCCCATCCCAGAACGTGACCTACTTAACGTGCCGTGTTCAAAGCCACTGAATACGGTAATTTGTTACAGCAGCCACAGGAAGTGATGCCTCACCATCCGCCCATTGAGTCGCTCACTCACTCACTCACTCATTCACTCACTCACTCACTCGCTCACTCACTCACTCACTCACTCATTCACTCACTCGTTCACTCGCTCATTCATTCACTCATTCACTCACTCACTCACTCATTCACTCACTCACTCATTCATTCACTCACTCACTCATTCATTCACTCAATCACTCACTCATTCACTCAATCACTCATTCATTCACTCACTCATTCATTCACTCACTCACTCACTCACTCACTCACTCACTCACTCATTCACTCACTCACTCACTCACTCACTCATTCACTCACTCACTCACTCACTCATTCACTCACTCACTTATTCAATCACTCATTCACTCACTCACTCATTCACTCACTCACTCATTCACTCACTCACTCATTCACTCACTCACTCACTCATTCACTCACTCACTCACTCACTCACTCACTCACTCACTCATTCACTCACTCGTTCACTCGCTCATTCATTCACTCACTCACTCACTCACTCGCTCATTCATTATTCACTCACTCACTCATTCACTCACTCACTCACTCACTCATTCACTCATTCACTCACTCACTCACTCACTCACTCATTCACTCACTCACTCAGTCATTCACTCACTCAGTCACTCAGTCACTCACTCACTCACTCACTCATTCACTCACTCACTCATTCACTCACTCACTCACTCACTCACTCACTCACTCATTCACTCACTCACTCACTCACTCACTCACTCACTCACTCATTCATTCACTCACACGTCCACTCATT
>NW_007752058.1:6034-8964 GCF_000696425.1 Galeopterus variegatus | reverse complement strand
CTCCTTAGATGTTTCACATTTGAAGACCTCCTTTCAGTTACTCAGCTTGCAGCTGACCTAGGTTTCACTTTAAATCCTGGGCTCATTCCCCCACAGACCCAGCACACCCTTCTCTGCTTCAGCATGGACAGCTCAACTTCATATTGGCTGAAGCACGACATCATCTGGAAGGTAAGTCAGCTGCCAGTACTCATCAGTGAGAGGCAATCCCAAGATTGGTAATTATGCAAGTTTGATTACCAGCTAGTTCGGAATTTCAAGCAATTGCTTTTTGAGAGGAATTGAAAGTTAACTGTACTAAGTTTGTAGCTAAGGCTCCATTCTTCAAAAGAACTGAGAACATGCTTGGACCCTCACCTCATTTGCCCTCATCTCGTCTCTAGAAATAAGCTAGGATCAGGAATCCTTCCCCTATTTCACAGCTGGAAAAACAGGGCCCAAGAAGCAAGAGAGGCACATTCACTGTCCTGTAGGGACCAAGGCAAAACGAGGACAAGAGCCAAGTTCCCCTTCCTCCAAGTCAGGCAGATCCCACTAGCATCTTTCTATACCAACTCCCTGGGCAGCCCAAACCCTCCACAACATCTCTGGTCTTTGCCCTCACCTTGTCGATGAAGGAGGCAAACTTGTTGTTGAGGGTCTTGATCTGCTCCCTCTCCTGGGCCTTTACTTGCCCAATCTGGGGGTCAATCTCCACATTGAGGGGCTGCAGGAGGCTCTGGTTGACAGTCACTTCCTGGATTCCCCCGGGGTAGCCACCAGGGCCAAAACCACCAGGCCCACCAAAGCCACCAGCTTCTCCAAAGCCACCAGCCCCTCCAAAGACACCAGCTCCCCCAAAGCCACCTCCCATTCCTCTGCTACCACCAAAGCCACCTCCATAGCCACCACCAAAGCTGCCTCCATAGCTGCTCACAAAGCCACTGCCACAGCTGCTACGCCCTCCACCAAAGCCACCAGACCGGGATCCTCCAGCTGCCACATTCAAAGGCTGTAAATCATGGGGAACTGACATGTCGTAGTCAACATGACAACACTTGTCCAGGGTCTGGAGGGGGGACAGCCCCTGTGAGCTGTCCTGGTCGGGAGAAGGTCGCCAAGCACCCCTCTTCCTGACTATGTTGATTAGTGGTACAAAGTAAGTTGCCTTCTCCACAGCCCCTTGGGATAAGGTTCCACTTATGCCTCTTAATCTCTTTTCCAGGGCATCTTTGCCTGACACAGCAACATGTAGGCAAAAGGGCCTCCTGGAAAGCCTCAGAGGACAGCTCATGTTTGAAAGGCAACAAGTGGGAGGTTCAGACAAGCAGAACTTGGTAACCTGTGGGTCCAAATAGGGAATCACTGTCTTTCCACACCCCTGTCATTTAACCATGTGGACAAACTCATTGGCCCTGAAAAACTTCCAGTCCCTAGCATTCTGCCTAACTCCTCTCCCTCCAGTCTGGTCCATCCAAATTCAAAGTCCCCAGCCTAGGAATGGGGGCCCAGTCAGAGCTTCATTACCTTGTCGATGAAGGAAGCAAACTTGTTGTTGAGTGTCTTGATCTGCTCCCTCTCCTGGGCCTTTACTTGCCCAATCTGGGGGTCGATCTCCACATTGAGAGGCTGCAGGAGGCTCTGATTGACAGTCACTTCCTGGATTCCCCCAGGGAAGCCACCAGGACCAAAACCACCAGGGCCAAATCCACCAAGCCCACCAAAGCTACCAGCCCCTCCAAAGCCACCAGCTCCCCCAAAGCCACCAGCTCCCCCAAAGCCACCTCCCATTCCTCTGCCACCACCAAAGCTACCACCAAAGCCACCTCCATAGCCACCACCAAAGCCACCTCCATAGCTGCCCCCAAAGCCACTGCCACAGCTGCTACGCCCTCCACCAAAGCCACCAGACCGGGATCCTCCAGCTGCCACACTGATGGAGATGCTCTTGTTGCCACCCAGGTTGTAGAGGCTGCGACTGCCAAAGCCACCTGCCCCACTCCGGAACCCACAGGCCCCTCCACTGGCTCCCCCAGAGCGGGCCACACAGCTCATCCTGCTGCTGCCAGAGACCACAGCAGAGCGGCCGGAGAAGCCCTGGCTCCCGCCACTGAAGGATTTCTTGCAGACTTGTCTGTTCATGGTGAGAGAGCTTGGAGGTGGGCTAACGATCACTTAGCAGGAGCTGAGAAGGATGAAGACAGAAGATGGGGATGACAGAGGAGACTGGCCTTTATATACCAAGGAATTTGGCTTGGCAGGAGGTGAGGCAAGCAATTAACTGACAGTCATCTTGGGTTTGGTTTGCCTCACAGGCGACAAGTTACTTCTTGGTTCTCAACACACCTCAAAGATAATCCTCTGGACCAAAATGGCTTTGCTTTCTTAGCTTAATCACCCAAACTTGCCTCAGCTGACAAAAGACTGCAGCTCTCATCCCTCCCTTTGTGTGATTTCCTCAAGGGTCCTAGGAGCCCAAGCAGCACCCGATCCAACAAGATGAATTGGCTTTAGACACCAGGGGATTAGGAACCACTGAGCTCCTTGACACGGGGGTGAGGACTGGCCACCCTCTTCCATGTGGGCTGGGTCCCTCCTTGCAGTCCCAGAGTGTTCACAGGCTCTGGCAGTGGCTGAGCCTGTTTCTTCCATTTTGGGGCATTGTCTTCTGTTGCATGTCACCAACTTTTCAGAGAGGGCCTGGATTCAGGACAGAGGTAAAAGGCACACTGACCCCACAGAGTCCACTCTGCTACCACCTCAGCCAAAGGCACCCATCTAAGCAGGCCTGGAGTTTGAGCTGAGAAGTGCTTCTCATGGGAAAGAAACTGAAGTAGAACGAACATGTCTGGCCCCTGGAAAAAAGGGAGGCTCATAATATGGAGCAAGCAGGGCCGGCCCGGTGGTGCACTGCTATAGTGCGCCGCTTGGGAGTGTGGTGGCGCTCCCGC
>NW_007752058.1:0-2685 GCF_000696425.1 Galeopterus variegatus | reverse complement strand
GAACGGCATCCACAAAGCACTTACAAAGAAGATAAATATGACCATAAAACTGAAAAAGAGGTATTTGTCCCAAATAGGCCTTTATTTAGGTAAGAATCCTCTGTATGGTGAGAGCTGTCCAAATCCACAACACTTGAAGTAAAGAAAACTGCAGATGCTGAGCAATCTCACCTTGACCCAAAGTCAACCAGGAAACCAGATACAGCAATAAGCCTGAGTCCTGGGGCTCTAACACCAATGAAAAAATTTATAAAGTGATCATTTAGCCTGAGGAAGAGGAAGTAAAGAGGAAGTTTAAGTTTCTGTTTCTACACAATGATTTGAAGAGCATGGATCTCTCTCCACCAAAGAATTTAAGGGAATCCAGTTGGACATAAAGCAGAGGGTGTGATCATGATAGGAAATAGGGTGACCATGGAACACTATAAGTAATCTAAGGAGATTTGGAAAAAGCAACTCATAGCCCCTAGCATATGGAAGGAACTCAACGAATATGGAGGGAATGAACATTGTGGGAGATAAGAGGCGATTCTGCCAGGAGACAAAGAAGGAACAGCAAACCTCTTAGTCCCTGGAAACATATCCTCACAGTAGACAGAGTGGAAAAGGAGGTGGGGCATTTGCAGGGCTTAGCGTTAGGGCTGGGTGGAAGGGGAGTGAGGTGCAGGTGTGGCCGTTCCCAGACACGAGTCCAAAGCACATCATGGGCCTCAAGGCCACAGCCTGAAAGCAGGTGGCCCAGGGATCCTTCCCCATTTCTTTCAGAGCATGTTCTCCCAGACACACCTTGTGCTGAACTTGCCTAGTCTTAGAACACGAAGCCCAAGCCCCAAACAAGCTGGACAAGGAGCCAAACCATGGTCCTCCACAGCCTGGCCTCAACCTACCTCTGTGGCTTCCTCTCCCACCGCTTCCTGTCCTTCATCTTGAGTGATGCTAAGCTGCTTTGGGTTCATACACATACTGCACTGGGCCACACTTCCCTGCCATTATTCTGGTATTCTTGCTGCCCAGTGCACTCTCCTCCCCTGTGCCCCTCACCGCAGCTCCAGCCCCACACTCCTCCCACCTGGCTGGCTTCTCAGGCTTTAACATTTATCTCAGATGTCACCTCTTCTAGGGAGCCTTCCTTGAGTCCCCAGCAGAAGTAAATTTTTCTCCCCTTTGCTTCCAGATCCTCAGTGTTTACACCTCCCGTTACTCTTACCACTCTCCTGAAAATATGGAAACTGTATTTAACATGTCTGCCTCCCCAGCACTTCCTGTACTCAGGCACCATATTCACACTAAACTATGCCCTCCTCCAGGGCAAGGGCCATGCCGCAATTGCTTTCTATCCCACAGCCTCACACAGAGCCTGACACAAAGTGGGTGCTCAACAATGCTTGCAGAGCTGGAGCAACTGCCCCCACTGAGCTCTTAGGTGGTGGATTCACAGGAGGAGGAGCTCCCAGTCTGATGGGGGAAGTGCTGCAGCCCCACAGGACACTGTGCAGAGAAGGAAGTGTCATCGGAATGCAGCCCAAGAGAGGTGTAAGGGAGACAGAGCATCAGGTGATCCATCAGGGCACAGCCACTCCTAGGAGACTTCCTGGAAGACAGAACTTCCTCCTAGAGGAGATTAGAGTCCTGCTGTCTCTCGAGTGAGCTCTTGCTCAACAGCTAACATCCAGGTCCTCCTTGTCCTTCAAGACCCCACTTAAATACCATCTCCTACATGAAGCCTCCTACAATAACTAACCCCCTCAGCCAAGACTAGAAGCAATTTCACCCTCCTCTGGACTGCCATAGCCTTTGTTTGTAACCCCGAGTGGCACTCATCTGCCTATCTGGTTACCAAATTATTTACATGCACGTTTTTATTTGGACATTATCATCTATATTGAAAGCTCCTGGAAAGCAGAGTCTAATTCTTGTTTATATTTGGGTCCCCATTGCCTAGCACAGACTAGGTATGCAACAAACATTTGTTTGTTTATCCAATCTACATTTGTTAAACAGCTACTATATGGCAAGCATAGTGGTTCTGGAATATCAAGATGAGTAAAACCATGGTTTCCGCCCTCAAAGAATTCAATAGACTAGTGGTTTGTTGAGTAAGTGAATAAATGGGTGAGTGGATGAATGAATGGGTAGATGGGTGTATGGATAGATGGATGGAGGGTGGATGGATGCGTGGATAGACGAACAGGCGGGTGGGTGGATGAATGGGTAAGTGGGTGGGTGGGTGGATGGATGGATGGGTGGGTGGGTGAATAACAAATGGTAATCAAAAACCCTTTTCCAAAAAACCTCTTCCTAGCTTATCTAGCTTCTCATCAACCTTCTCCCTTGAATTTTTGAGGACGAAATCCACAACACTTGAAGTAAAGAAAACTGCAGATGCTGAGCAATCTCACCTTGACCCAAAGTCAACCAGGAAACCAGATACAGCAATAAGCCTGAGTCCTGGGGCTCTAACACCAATGAAATCATTCATGGCCATGGTTCTATGCTCCCAGCCTTCTCTACATAGAATAAAAAGATGACTTCCCTTTCCCTTTTCCCTGGTTTGGCCCACTATTACCATGCCCTGAAGTGTCACAAAGTGGGACACTGTTCCCTCAATGACTTCCCTAGGTCATTGTCTCACTAAACTCTGAACATCCACCAAGACATGGTAGTAGTCATGCCTTATCCTGAGGT
>NW_007752057.1:8684-8992 GCF_000696425.1 Galeopterus variegatus | reverse complement strand
GGGGGATAGGGAGAGATTGGACAAGGGGTATAAAGAATAAGTACAATTTGTAACAATATATTTGCTAATAATATTTTTGATCAACATATGTTAATGTTGAACCCCCAAAATATGTATAAGCAATTATGATTCAATAAAAAAATGTAAAAACCAAAACAAAAAACAAAAAAAGAGGGTTTAAGGATCCAAATAATTACCCAGCTTTTATAGCAACAACAACAAAAAACCCACAAAAAGAAAAAAGAAAAAAAATGATAAAACAAACAAAAAGTAAAAAAAATTAAAAAACCACACAAAAAAAGTTTTTT
>NW_007752057.1:2139-3661 GCF_000696425.1 Galeopterus variegatus | reverse complement strand
TAGTACATTAAATGGGTAATCCAAAGAGGAAAATAAAGGAGACAATGAAATCCACATGATTTGGCCGTCAAGAAATCTGAACTTCTATATCCTTAACTAATCAAAGTCTGATTCTATTATGACACAGACCTAAAGATCAGTGGATTTAAAAACAATACAAGTACAACAATTACAATCTTCCCCTCGGTTTTTTCTTTCCTGACAGCTAACTACGCCATTGCTAGCTTCTACTTCATCATTCTTTGCTCATCAAAGACCTTTGATTCACTTTTACTCTTTACTAATTCAATTGACAATGATGCTGTTATAAATATCGGATTACTCTGCATGAAATTATCTGCTTTATAATGACTCAATGTCACCATTAAATTCTATATCCACTTCCTTTATAAAAATGCCTTTTTGGAATGAGTCATTTTTCTTTCATGGTTTCTTAGAGCTTGTTATCAGTCATAATTTTAAAAAATAGCATCAGTGCACAGATCTTCTATGTCTCAAGTCATTTTACTGGGCATTTAAGTCTAATACATTTGTGCCTTTGGTGCATTTGTGTCAGGGCTGTTTGTAGTTGACCTGAGGCTTTACAAAGTGGTTAATGAGGAATTAAGTTTAATTTAGGTCAGGTTTTTAGTCATTGGCTATCATAATAATACATTTTCTACCATATGCGTATTTCTATATATTTCTAGAACATCACGGTTTTGCTGTCTACTTTGTAGAATTTGCAGATCCTTCAATGATCTCAGAGAGTTTTCTTTTTAATCCTTAAAACAGACTAAATCACTTACATTTAAAAAATACAATGCATATATTTTAAAATAAATATATATATTATACCGTCTTTGGTGAGAGAAGGAATAATTCCAAACTAAAGGAGATGTGGACATTTCTTTGTCCTAGATTCATTTAATTGCAACAGAGAACTCTTTGTCCATGTCTGGTGGCAAAAGAGAAGTCCGAATCATCAATATTCCGCAGGACTCTTTCCAACAAGCCTGTATTGAGTTGCTTTTTTTGAATGTTGTTCACATAGTTTCGGTAAAGAAAAGAAATGTCCAGAAAGGAGCAATGGGAGAGGAAATAAATTCCTGTGATGTTAAGTTCACATATGTGCACTCTAATGATTTAAACATTACCCAACACATGTGCTGGTGAGTTCAAGTTGCTAAATGAATATAGGTCCCAGGAGATTAATAAGTGTACCTGTCATCTTTGGAGAACTCTAGTTACAGGTCAGCCATTTCCCTTCCCTGTCTCTACCTCTCAGTAAGTGACTCCTGTTTCACATTATCTAGACCGGCTAAGTCCAACTTAAGTAAAACATCATGGTTCTTAATGAGAAGAGTTTCAAATGCGCTTTGCCTTTGTAGTGAGCTTTCAGTGAACAGCCAGAGCTAAAGAGCTGCTATTAAAAAAAGAGCTGTATTTTCTTTACAGCTAGTTCTTACCCTGGGACTAAAGCATGTTTGGTTAAGGATACTAAATTGAGACAGGCTCCTTCATTTAAAAAAGAAAAAAAAAA
>NW_007752057.1:0-819 GCF_000696425.1 Galeopterus variegatus | reverse complement strand
AAAAAAAAAATTAGGAACAAGTTCTGCAATGTTTTTATAATAATTCCAACTGAAAGCAGATGAATGTTTCATTTTTTAACCACACAAAAAAGAATGAGTGTATGTTCATTTTATATATTTTTCAAGTTACTGCCAAGAAAAGACAGTTCTTTACACAACACTGTTTGGACTGAGTTCTTAAGGGAAAAATAAAATGGATTAAGTATTTGTATGAAGAGGGACGAAGCTACAGACCCGAGAAAAGGGGACCTAGAGGGTTTGAGAAAACTGTTAACCACTCAGACTTGAGGGGACTGTCCCTAATTTGAGATACTTTTGGATATGTGTTTTATTAAAAAATAAATGTTTTGGTAATGTTTACCTTTCATACTTTCCTTCTTTGAAACCTGGCACTCTCAAATTCAATTATTATTATTTTTATTCTGACTCTTTTTTTTAAAAGATGACCTGTAAGGGGATCTTAACCCTTGACTTGGTGTTGTCAGCACCACGCTCTCCCAAGTGAGCCACGGGCTGGCCCTTTTATTCTTACTTTTAAACAGCTATAAATGTCTTCCAGTTAACTTTCCCTCCACTTCTCATATATGGCTTCCTAGTTCTTCCTTTGTTGGCTTGTTTCACTGTGTTTTGCTCTTTTTACCCTTCCTTCCGAAGTCTGCTTATTTACTAAGCAGTGTTTACAGGCTGCCTGCCATGTCCTAAGCACACGTTTTAGGACAGTCTCGGGCTTTTTCTTCCATCTGCCCACCACGGGCAGCCCATGACCTCACTGCTCAGTCCTGTTATTCCTGAATTCCTCTTGTCCTATTCAGTCCCTTC
>NW_007752056.1:8535-8992 GCF_000696425.1 Galeopterus variegatus | reverse complement strand
TGCTTTTTACCTTTGTCAAAAAACAATTGGTCATATTTGTGTGTTTCTATTTCTAGTTTCTCTGTTCTGTTCTGCCAGTACTATGCTGTCTTGGAGATATTGATAAACAAACACATAGTCTACTCGTTCGTTAGAACCTAGCTCCCACTTTTATCGAAAGAAGAGTTTTAAAACATTACCAGGTCCAGCTGGCCTCCTTACCGTTGGGTCTCTGCTGTCCTGTACATCTATCATAGCCCTATGGCCCTGTGAGCTTCTTGAAGACAGTGATGGTGACATTCTTTTTCATAAGCCCTGCAGAAGGCCTGCCACATAATGAGTGGTCAATAATGTTTGCCAAGAAAAATGCCTCATGATTTCCTGGCTGAATACTGCCTGTATTCAAGAAGACGGACAAGAAGTCACATTTAGAAAGAGGTGTTTTGCTCACAGAGTGACTACTTCACAAACGAGGAGC
>NW_007752056.1:5904-6676 GCF_000696425.1 Galeopterus variegatus | reverse complement strand
ACAGGCTTTGGTTTCAGCTTCTTTCTTTAAAGAGAAATTTGTAAATATTTAAACACCATCTGTCAAGTCTCCCGGAAGTGAGCATGAATGAAATTTCCTGTATTATGGGGATTGTCATGGCTGCTAGAAAAATAAACTGCAAATAAATGAATCCAGGGAAAGGGGTGTAAATACACTCTGCAGTATCAGTTCCCTGAGAAGTGACCACTGTACAAATTTTCTGGAGTAAGTCATTAAAAAACAAAACAAAAACCAAACAAACCTTTTGGGCATCGATGTTTGTGGCAATTTGTTCCATACACAGATGTTCGTGTATAGACCGTGCATAAAAAGATGAGGACATTGATGCATAGACGTAAGTGTGGCAAAGGGGACGGGAGTCGACATTTACTGTGTGCTTGAGTCTTATTTAATCCTAACAACAATGTTGTGGGCTACTATTATCATCATCTCACAGATGGAGAAACCAAGCTTGGCCATATCCCCTGATTTTTGCCCGATATCACTATTTTAGTCCATTTGGGCTGCTATAACAAATTGCCTTAAACTGGGTGGCTTATAAACAACAGAAATTTATCCTGCACAGTTTCAGGGTTTGGGAAGTCCAAGATCAAGGCACCGGCAGATTCAGTGTCTGGTGACGGCCTGTTTCCTGGTTCATAGATGGCACCTTCTCAATGTGTCCTCACATGGCAGAAGGGACTAAGTCTGGCCTCTTTAGCCTCTTATAAGGGCAATAACCTCAATCACGAGGGCTCCACCCTCATGACTT
>NW_007752056.1:3505-4170 GCF_000696425.1 Galeopterus variegatus | reverse complement strand
ATAACTAATCCCTAATAACAATAATACTTGATATTTGTGCTGGGAATTAACTTCTCAAGGTTGGCCTGAAAGCGAGTGTAGAGAAGTGATACTTCGGGATTGTAAAAGCTGACCTTTAAAATAGTCCCTCCCCTCCTTTATTACTGAAGGATTATATTTGTACATTGAGAAGAAAATGAAAATTACTCATAATTTCATTGCACAGGTATAAGCACGGTTAATATTTTTCTAGGGTTCCTGTCCAGTACACACACACACATATATATATATTTTTCTTATTTGACTGATATCATACATTGATGTTATATTAACAGGAAGAATCTTTATCTCTTACGTAAAGCTAAGAAAAGTGGTGTTCCCCCCCCTCCTCCATCTCCCCTCCAAGAAACTAATCCTCACAGTGTGAGGTCAGAATGATTATTTAGACACTTTGGGAAAAATCATGCTGTGCCTTGAAATGGGAGACTCCTGATGTCCTTCTTTCTCTATCCGTGATTCCCAAATCTCATCCCTCCCTCTTCTGGACAGCAACAACAAGCAGAGGCAAGAATGCCTTTGAATTAATAGAAGTCACTGGAGGGGTGCAGTCTCTAAGATGCAAGAAGGGCTGGGGACCCACCAATATCTGAAGAAGAGAGGGGTGATGTGGGCCAGAAAAACAAGGG
>NW_007752055.1:8122-8993 GCF_000696425.1 Galeopterus variegatus | reverse complement strand
TCTGAACCCTCGGCGGGAGCGCCGCCGCGCTCCCAAGCGGTGCACTGTAGCAGTGCGCCACAGGGGCCGGCCCCGTCACTCTTGTTTTATTTATTTTATTTTTTTAGCTCCCACTTACGTGTGAGGACATGCAGTATGTCTCTTTCTCTGCCTGGTTTATTTCAGCCATCTGGGCTTTTCTTTATTGGGAGGCTGCTGATTACTGCTTCAATCTCATTGCTTATTATTGGTCTGTTCAGGTTTTCTGTTTCTTTTTTTTTTTTTTTTTTTGTCCTTTTTGAGACTGGCCGCACCGCGCTTAGCCAGCGAGCGCACCGATCATCCCTATATAGGATCCGAACCCACGGCGGGAGCGCTGCTGCGCTCCCAGCACCGCACCCTCCCAAGTGCGCCACGGGCTTGGCCCCAGGTTTTCTGTTTCTTATTGGATCAATCTTGGTAGATTGTGTGTGTCCAGAAATTTATCCATTTCCTTCAGATTTTCAAATTTGTTGGCATATAGTTCATAATAGTCTCTAATGATTCTTTGTATTTCTGTGGTATCAGTTGTAATGTCTTTTTCATTTCTGATTTTTGTTATTTGAGTCTTTTATCTTCTCACACAACTAACTTTCTGTTTGTTGATCTTTTGTTTTTTTGTTTTTTTTTTTTTTGGTCTCTATTTCATTTAGCTGTGCTCGGATCTTAATTATTTCCTTCCGTCTACTAATTTTATCATTGGATTGTTCCTGTTTTTCTAGTTCTTTGAAGTGTAACATAAAGTTGTTTGTTTGAAATCTTTCTGTTCTTTTGATGTAAGCATTTGTTGCAATACGCTTTCCTCTTAGTATTACTTTTTCAGTATCCCATAAGTTTTGGTAAGTTGTGCTTG
>NW_007752055.1:5986-6198 GCF_000696425.1 Galeopterus variegatus | reverse complement strand
CTTTCTTTGTCTTTGACGTTAGACATACTGACTACAAAGTGTTTCGGGGAGGTCCTATTTGGGGGATCTTTGAGCTTCTTGGATCTATGAGACCATATCTCTCCCAATACTTGGGAAATTTTTTGGCTGTTATTTCATTAGATATGCTTTTAATGCCTTTTCCTTTCTCTTCCCCTTCCAGTAAATCCATAGTATGGATGTTTGTACACTTG
>NW_007752055.1:0-317 GCF_000696425.1 Galeopterus variegatus | reverse complement strand
TTGATGAAAAGTGCAATCAAGGTCCAGTATTTTCTTACTAATTTTCTGTCTATCCATTGTTGAAAGTGGGATATGAAGTGTCCCCTACTATTATTGTATTGCTTTCTATTTCTCTCTTCATGTCCATTAATAATTAGTTTATGTATTTAGGTGCACTAATGTTGGGTGCATATGTCCATATATTTACAGTCATTATTTCCTCTTAATGAATTGATCCCTTTATCATTAAATAATGACCACCTTTGTCTCTTTTGATGATTTTTGATGTGCAGTTCATTATATTAGATATAAGTACAGCCATTCCTGCTCTCTTTTGG
>NW_007752054.1:12152-12700 GCF_000696425.1 Galeopterus variegatus | reverse complement strand
GTGCTCAGCAGCTCCAGCCTTGAAGTGGCCACTGCATGAAATGCTCAGAGCAGATTTTTCTTTCTGTCATTGTGGCTTCTCCCACCTTCATGAAAGTTAGCCAGTTGTCCCAATATAATTTTTTGAGTAATCCATATTTTCCCGAATTAATTGAAATGCCATTGTCACAAATTCTAAATCCCCATCTGTTTTTATTCTTGTGGAGGAAAATGATGGAGAACACATGTTAAACATGGAGACACTCTTGCTCTCCAGGACTTAGACTGTGTCAGTAGAAATGCAAAAAGACTGGGTCAGCAAGAATTAGCAAGGCTCAACCGCTAACCACAGAGTTCCTATTGAGTTGCCTAGGAGATGGGAAGGTATGGGAGGGGCTCACAGCTGACCAAAACATATATAATACATGACTGTAGACAATAAAGTTGCTTAGTGTGTGTGCTAAGTCCCAGACTTTGTGTCTGATTTCTGGTCGCCCTCCTCTCTAGGTGGCAGCCCCTAGCTCAAGGCATGCCCTGAGCAACTCACCTCGCTGCACTCTCTTGGCAGGG
>NW_007752054.1:9839-10122 GCF_000696425.1 Galeopterus variegatus | reverse complement strand
ATGAATCACATTATACTGTTCTAAAAATATTTATCTTTGTACTTTTAAATATACTTATACCTCAATGACTGGATGAAGTGGCTTTAAATCATATGAGCTTTTTTCCCTATTGGTTACAAAATATGAAGAAATCAGCATATTTATAAAGCTTTCCACATTTTTTTCCACCTTCACCTCTCAATTATTCTTTGGTAATATCATTTCCACTTTGTGAGGCTAAATAACATTCACGTTCTATTTTATAACCATAATGGCTACACTCCTGTTAGTTTTACTATTTTTT
>NW_007752054.1:7730-8993 GCF_000696425.1 Galeopterus variegatus | reverse complement strand
CCTCCTGCTTACCGGTTCTTTCCTTCCTTGTTTCTATTTACCTCCTAAGTCCATATTTTGGAAGGATCTTTAAGTAACTTCTGAATAAGACAAAATTGCTCCTTCTTAACAAATATATAGCAAGGCATCAATATACAAGATTAATAAGCCATTTATCACATATATGAGGGTACTTCAAAAAGTTCATGGAAAGGTAGAATTAAAATATGATATGANATCACATATATGAGGGTACTTCAAAAAGTTCATGGAAAGGTAGAATTAAAATATGATATGAATCTTTCCTTGAACATTTTGAAGACTCCTCATAGACCAACAATGGTTAATTGAAGAACAAAATTTTAAAATATTATTTACAAAAAATAAATAAGTAGAAATAAATTTAAGAAAAAATTTTCAAGACATGAAAGCATGGGGTGCAGTTTGATGACAAGACTCAGTCCCAGATCAGAGTTTCTACACAACCCAGATCCACTGGGTCTCTGAGAGCTGGAATTACCTATCAGGTCAACCATTAATCCCTGAGATGCACCAAAAGCCTTCCCTAGGGAAACAGCAGCAAAGCACCAATTTGGCTCAACCACACAGCTCAAGTACTTCCCACAGGAAGTTCCCCCATTTTAGAAGTAAGCAAAGGACAAAAAATTAGTTCTGGCCCNGTTCTGGCCCAGGCACAAGACTGGCGCCTTGGGGCCCGCCAGGGGACATGAGGCTGGAGCTGGGAACTGGACCACCACCCACAACCACTCACACCACCAGCACCTTGGGGCCCACCTGGAAACACGAGGCTTGGAGCGGGGGACTGGACCACACTCCAACATCCAGGCATACCATGCCAGTGCCTCAGGACCCGCCCAGGGACTTGAGGGATGGAGAAGTGTACCAGAAACCCCTCCCTCAATCAGGCGCACTGTGCCAGTGCCTTGGAGCTCACCCCGGGGGCCTGGGGCATAGAACTGGGGACCGGACCCCCCCTCCCACAACCAGGCACACTACACCAGTGTCTCAGGGACCACTCGGGTACCCGAGGTATGGAGTCAGGGACTGGACCCCCTTCCTAAAACCAGGCACACTGCCAGCATTTTGGGGACCTTCCCGGGGGCTTGGGGTACAGATCTGGGGACTGGTCCCCCGACTACCACTAGGCACACCGTGCCAGTGCTTCAGGGCCCACCTGAGGACCCAAGGCATGGAGTCGGGGACTGGATCCCACTCCCACAACCAGGCACAGTGCACCAGCAGTGCTAAGGTTTGGACGTGGTG
>NW_007752054.1:5407-6477 GCF_000696425.1 Galeopterus variegatus | reverse complement strand
AAAAAAAAAAAAAATAGGAGAGAAGACCCTAATGACAGCAATCAGAGATGAAGGGGGAGATATTGCAGCCGATGCTCCAGAAATACAAAGAATCACTGGAGACTATTGTGGACAACTATACGCCAATGGGTATGAGGGCCTGGAGGAGAGGGATGGATTTCTGGGCACATGCAGACTGAACCAAGAAGAGGTGGGAGGCCCGAACAGACCAATGACGGGCAGCAGGGTTGAGGCAGTGAGCAGCAGTCTCCCAGCAAGGAAGGGCCCAGGACCAGATGGCTTTACTACTGGGTCGTGCCAAGCCTTTGGGGGAGAATTGATGCCAGTTCCCTTGGAACTGTTCCAGGAGATTGGAGTGGGGGCCACTCTCCCAGGCTCATTCTGTGGGGCCAGCATCACCGTGGTGCCAAGTCCAGATGGGGATACAGCAAGGGAAGAAGACTGCAGGCCAATGGCTCTGATGAGCATGGATGCAGGGGTCCTCAAGAGAGTACTGGCAATCGGAATACAGCAACACATCAAAAAATTATGCACCACGATCAAGTGGGATTCATCCCAGGGAGGCAAGGATGGTTGAACATATGCAAGTCAATACATGTGATCCATCACATCAACAGGGTTGAGGACAAAAACCGTAGGATTATCTCAATAGATGCAGAAAAAGCAATCAACAAAATCCAACATCACTTCGTGATAAAGGCTCTCAGCAAATTAGGAACGGAAGGAAGATGTCTCAACACAATAAAGGCCATGTATGGCAAGCCCACGGCCAATATCATCCTGAATGGGGAAAGGCTGAAAGCTTTTCCCTTAAAAGCAGGAACAGGACGGGAATGCCCACTCTCACCACTCCTATTTGACATAGTATTGGAAGTTCTGGTCAGAGCAATCAGGCAAGAGAAAGAAAAGAAAGGGCATCCAGATTGGAGAAGATGAAGTCAAAGTGTCCCTGTTCATAGGTGACATGACCCTATATAGAGAAAAGCCTAGAGACTCAGCCAGAAAATTCCTAGAGCTGATAAACAATTTCAGGAAAGTTGCAAGATATAAAATCAACACACAAAATTCAG
>NW_007752054.1:3379-3917 GCF_000696425.1 Galeopterus variegatus | reverse complement strand
GACTGGGCAAAGACTTTATGAATGGGACAGCAAAGGCACAAGCAACAAAAGAGAGGGTAAACAGGTGGGATTATATGGAACTAAAACGCTTCTGCAGAGCAGAGGAGACAATCAACGGAGTGAAGAGACAGCCTACAGAATGGGAGAAAATATTTGCAAACTGTGCATCCGACAGGGGCTTCATGCTCAGAATATAGAAGGAACGCGAACAACTTAACAGTAAAAGAAGAAATAATCCAATTGGAGAATGGGCAAAGGAGNAAATGCCAAGGGCATTCTTCACAGATGTGGAAAAAACAAGCTTAGCATTCATATGGAACAACAGGGGACCCCGAATAGCTAAGGCAATCCTGAGCAAAAGGAATGAAGCTGGAGGCATGACCCTACCCAAGGTTAGATTATACCATAAAGCTGAAGTAGCCAAGGCAGCATGGTACTGGCAAAAAACCAGACACTCAGACCAATGGAGCAGGGAACCCAGAAATCAGCCCATACACTTGCAATCAGCTGATCTCTGACAAAAACAACAAGAACACAC
>NW_007752054.1:0-1608 GCF_000696425.1 Galeopterus variegatus | reverse complement strand
GGAATTTTCAGAAGGAGAGAACAGGCCAGTGGTTGCTGGGGGTGGGAGGGGGTGGGGGTTGGGGAGAAATTAGGTGTGGGACACAGAGAATGACTGTGACTCGTAAGGCTGGTGAGCATGCTAATAATATTGATTTGATCATCACATGTTGTACATGAATACGGATAGCCAACTCTGTATCCCCAAGTCAGGTCACATTCACAGGCACCCAGGGATTAGCGTTTCGACATATCATCGTGGGAGTCACAGTTCAGCTCAGCGGTCATCCTCCATTACTCCCCATTTCCCTCAGAGCACCAGCCCTCGGTCTGACCTCCGAGGCCCTACACCCTCCGGCCCCTCTCAGCCCTCCGGCCCCTCTCCTGCTGCTCTCCTCCGCTCACGCTGCTCCGGCCACAGACGTCTGCTCACTCTCCCTGGCCTCCTTCATGTCTTTCTTCCCGTCTTATCCTCACAATGAAGCCTCCCCTAACCACCCCACGGAAAAGTGGAAGCCACTGCTGCCAGCACGTTCGATCCTTCCCCCTGCTTTTGTTTCGGCCCTCACACTCTCCACCTACCGACGCACCACGCAGTGTACCTATCTGTGTTCTTTATTGACTGTCTCTGCCCATTAGCATGATACCTCCCTCCATGGAGGCCTGGCACCATACCCAGTTTCTTTCTTTCTTTCTTTTTTTTTAAGAGAAAGAAAATAGTTTTATTACTGAATAAGTATTAAACTAGAATGTGATGCACATCACAATGTAATAAGAGATTGCAAAGATAGAAATCTCATGCTTTTATATAGCGAAAAAGATATAACCCANTAATAAGAGATTGCAAAGATAGAAATCTCATGCTTTTATATAGCGAAAAAGATATAACCCATTACACACATTTTTGAGATAAGCAATAACTAGTCCTCAAGTAAGAGGACTTGACAGCATCATTTCTCACAGAGTTCATCCTAGATTCACCTTGTAATTGCGGTGACTAGCTGATTGCCTTTATCCAGAGGAAAAACAAGCTTTTCGTGTCTTTGTGACAGGAGGTGGTTTTACACTTATGGCAAGTTCCCTAGGGAAGTTAGGCTTCTACCTCTCAAAGAAACTGAGTGACAGGTGTGCTATCTCCCTTGATGTTTCCATTTCAATGAATGGTTCCCAGGTCCTTGAGAAAGATTTAGGTCATNGAGGGGAGGGAAATATTTTCCCTTATATTCAAATGGAAGAATTAAGCATCTTATTTCTAATGTGTATTTGTCCTAACACCAGCCATGTTTATTTGAGCCAATCAGAAACTAAAATAATAATTTTCCAAGTTTGAATTGAGAATTTTTTTAGTGGTTTCTTTTTTTTATTTTTTAATTTTTATTTTGTCAATATACAATGTAGTTGATTGTTATGGCCCATCACCCAAAACTCCCTCACTCCTCCCTCTCCCCCCTCCCACCCAAGCATGTCCTTTCCATTTGCTTGTTGTAAGAACTTCAAAAGAATTCTAGTTGTTATATCTTCCTCCCCCCCCCGTTTTTTTTTTCTTTTGTGTGTGTGTGTGTGTATGTATGTGAGTGAATTTATTTATTTTTAGCTCCCTCCAATAAGTGAGAACATGTGGTATTTCTTT
>NW_007752053.1:8462-8994 GCF_000696425.1 Galeopterus variegatus | reverse complement strand
TTTCCTTGGCATTCCTAACTTCCTGAGTATCCGTGGTTCTATTCAGAGTCGTTTTTCTTCTGCAGGTAGAAAGCTCTTTAGGAAATTTTGCTGCAGGTCTCCTGCACACTTTTCTCTGAAAAATAAAATGCTTTCATACTAAGTTGGAAAGCAAAACTTCACTGTTTATGGAATTATAATCTAGCAGCGTCTTCTCCCATCATGACAAAAGTTGATCTTTCAACAACAGGGAAAATAAATCGATTTGGCGAAACAATGCCCTACTCGTTGCATTCGTTCACACATACATTGAATTTTACTCCCTCATGTGCTGTCATCTATGATCGAATGCATGTTGATGTGCAACTTTCATGGATCCAGACACTGCGTTGTGTAGTTTAAGCAGAAACTGTATTTGATCAGAAGAAACAAATGCATAGAACCCACGATACACACCACAGAAGAAAGAGTCAAGAATGCCCTCTACCGATCCTCCCATGTACCTCTTGCTGACACAGGAAGTTTCAATAACCATAGCAAATGGACAATGGTC
>NW_007752053.1:5928-6508 GCF_000696425.1 Galeopterus variegatus | reverse complement strand
GCTTCAACATATATACCCAACCAATATGCCTCTTTTGACAGATCACTCGGGGTAAGGTAAAGTTTTGCTGCAGAGAGCTAGAGAGCAAACGTTGCACAATCTGTGGGTCATGCGGTCTATGGCTCAATGACTCAACGCTACCATTGCAGCGTGAAAGCAGCCACACGCTACGTGTAAATGCATGACCGTGGATGTTTTCCAAAAATGAAAATAAAAATAAACAAATGTTAACNTTCTGAGAAGGCTCGAGTACACAAACAGCAAGCTCTCAGCTCCTGAACTTATTCCCAAAGAAGTATAAATAACATACATCGCAATAGACTATACTAAGACTGTAATGAAAAGCTAAAGGAAAATACAAAGCTAGTGAGGAGTGGAACAAGTGAAACTCAAAGGATGAACTTTGGAAAAGGGTTTGGTGCTATCTTCGGTCACCCAGCAAATCGGCTTCAACATATATACCCAACCAATATGCCTCTTTAGACAGATCACTCGGGGTAAGGCAAACTTTTGCTGCATAGAGCTAGAGAGCAAGCGTTGCACAATCTGTGGGTCATGCGGTCTATGGCTCAACGACTCA
>NW_007752053.1:2765-3762 GCF_000696425.1 Galeopterus variegatus | reverse complement strand
GTAATTCAGTAAATAAGTAAACCAAAGACCTTCTTTCACACTGATTCTTGGAATTTCAAGCCAACATCAAAATGTGCCTCATAGATTTCTTCCAGTCTGCCAAAAGAAGGGGATCACGGCAGCCAGCATGGGCGGCTCCACGAACCTTCATCGGTGTCCTTCTTTGATCATTCTTCCAAAGTGTGGCCTACTGTCATGGCTGACGTGGTCCCCAACCACTACTCCAATGACGACTACCCTCCTCATTCTGTAAGTCCTCCCAAGNGTAATTCAGTAAATAAGTAAACCAAAGACCTTCTTTCACACTGATTCTTGGAATTTCAAGCAAACATCAAAATAAGCCTCATAGATTTCTTCCAGTCTGCCAAAAAAAGCGGATCTCGGCAGCCAGCATGGGTGGCTCCACGAAGCTTCATCGGTGTCCTTCTTTTATCATTCTTCCAAAGTGTGGCCTATTGTCATGGCTGCGTGGTCCCCAACCACTACTCCAATGACGACTACCCTCCTCATTCTGTAAGTCCTCCCAAGGACTTGAGGACAAGAAATGATGACGGCAATCTCCCAACCTTGTAAATTCCCAATTTCCCCTGCCAAAATCCCAATTTGTCCTTCCTCCTCCTTCGGGTCAGTCCCCAGCACCCTAAACTGAGCCTCCCCGTTGTATTTCTCTAGCACGGGGTGCCCTCTCAACCCAACTACAACTCTAATGCCCTGCTCTGGATGGCTCCCACTTCCACTGCACTCTGCCTATGCTCAGCCTTCTCAATTACCACCATCCTGAGGTGGACTGTTCCCACCCCTGCCCGTCCCCTTTGAACACCCCATGGTGCACGCAGGAGGACGTGTAGATGTCCACACCAGAACAGGTGAGTGCCCGCCTCACATGCTCAGGCTGCACAATCCATTCTGGTCCACCGTTCCATTCTCTCCCGCTTGCAGACACCCTCCTCACACTGCTCCTCTTCCCCAGCCAACTGTACTGTGACATATCTTTCAA
>NW_007752053.1:0-729 GCF_000696425.1 Galeopterus variegatus | reverse complement strand
ATTCTCGAGTAAATAATCCTTGGTATCTCATACCTATGGAAAATAATTGCTTGCCCCTAAAAGAAACAAACAGGTAATGTACAGTTTTGTGACTTCATGAATACCTCCAATTCACATGACCACATAGGGACATTCGTAAAGCCTAACCACACATTTCATTAAGGGATTTAAAAGTATCGTAAAGAAATGATAATAAAGTCATGAGAAAAATGAGCTTCCCAGGCGAAATCATCAGCCCTGTTACACTAACTAGCACATCGTAAGTGTTANGGTATATAAAAGGCTCTGGACAGATGGCCGCATCCACACTGAGGAACGTGATAGCCTGCTCATCAATTGAACCTTCCCCCTCCAACACAATGTGCTACTACAATAACTACTACGGCGGCCTGGGCTACGGCTATGGCTGTGGCTGCGGCTGTGGCTATGGCAGATATGGATACGGCTGGGGCCGCCCATCTTTCTGTGGCAGATACTGGTCCTATGGCTTCTACTGAGAAATGCTTGGAGCTACTCAGCCCATCAGACTCTTCATGCTGCCAATACCAGACATTACCTCAGAATTCCTATCACATCTTTCCTGAGAATTCAACTAAACTAAGTTTGCGTGGAAGCCCATAGTTCATACACAACCCAGCTGACATACTCAGATGACTTGGAAAAATCAACTCAAGTACTTTAAATGATCTATCTTAAAAGATGTCTTCATGCTGATATTTCATTTCCACC
>NW_007752052.1:8366-8994 GCF_000696425.1 Galeopterus variegatus | reverse complement strand
TATCATGGCTTAGCTCAGTCAGAGGAATATAGATTTAGACTTATTTACCATGCATATTGTATCAACTGATCCTATTTTATACTCCAGCAAATGCAGGGAATATATTAATTGTATAATAAATACAAGTTTACTTATCTGATGAGGACAGCTTTTTTTACATATCTTGTAAGAATTGGTTATAGCTGAATGTAAGAAAATTTAACTCTTAGAGGAAATATGTATTTCTTGTCGATTTTAACAATTTTTTTTTTTTTTTGGTCTTTTTCGTGACCGGTAAGGGGATTGCAACCCTTGGCTTGGTGTTGCCCGCAACGCGCTCAGCCAGTGAGTGCACCGGCCATCCCCATATAGGATCTGAACCCGCGGCGGGAGCACCGCACTCTCCCGAGTGCCCCACGGGGCCGGCCCGATTTTAACAATTTTTGACAAATAACTATAACTCCTACTCGTAATAGGTATAATTATACCTCCTTCCTCCAAAATAGAAAGGATCTGAGCTGACAATTCTTTTTTATAAAATATCTTTAGGAGACATTATGAGGTATTAATTTTTACAAATGTTATATATCTACCTTTTCATAATTCTTTTACATTTCTTTGTCTATTTTGATGACCTTAAATTTGTTTT
>NW_007752052.1:5966-6930 GCF_000696425.1 Galeopterus variegatus | reverse complement strand
TATGTGTATGTTTTTTCAGTGCCATTTCTCTTTTGATGATTGTTAAAATGCAATTATAATGCAAATATTAATATGAAGGACATGTTCATAAAAATAATTTCTTAACTGTATCTGGGGTGGAGGAAGGTTGGAAATTATACCACTCTTTTCCTTAAATTCCTCCTTTTCACAGACTCTATTATGAGTTAGAGCTTACATTTGAATGAATGCCATTTCCTTCCACCATCTTTTCCTTGATTTCCTGGTACCTCTCTAACTGATCCCTACAACACTTGAGTTACTTTGCATAAAAATGATGAGGGATCATCTCTTGTCAATCTATTTTCACTCCGTCAGAAGGATTTATAAAAAATTCTGTTCTTTGAAGATGGTTCTCTCCTTTCAAGTCTAGTTGCCAAGTCTGAATAGTTTCCATGGGAAATTTTTCCTGATTTTCCACATACCTCTTTGTCTTGTACCAACTAACAGTTCATATCTGGTTTGGAAGCTGATGCCAGGCTTGTGGGGAAATACTCAGGACTTTGGTGCTTTGGTCCAGAGGGACCAGGTCCATGTGCTTCTCCAGCTCCACATCTCTGCCCAGGGTTGTTCCATTCACATTCACATCTTTGAGGCTCACTTCTTGTAAATAGGACATTGGTGGCCTGCAGGCTCATCTTCCTGCTCCTCTATGTCTCCTCTGGGCATCAATAAGTCCTAAGGGATCAAGTCCTGTTGCTTTGTGAACTTCTTTTGTCATTGTCTTCATGTTGATCTTGCCCTTGCCTGGTGATTCCAGCCAATATCTGGGCATCTCTCAATCTCTTATTAAAATATGACTGCATAGACATCTCCTCCTGAGGTCACCTGTAATTTTAATCTTATTTATCATGAGGTATTCCTTATTCTGAACTCAATATTTATGACTGGATTAATACACACTACTTATTTTCCCTTGCAACTGATTGCTTGGTAAATAACCTTC